>NW_010195940.1:0-32825 GCF_000695765.1 Mesitornis unicolor
CTGGTCGGTTTTAATCTCGGGATTCTGGTTTGGTTTTGGTTTTCGATTTTGTTTTTGCAAAGGAAATTTTTAACAGGAAAATTTTCGGCAAAGCCCATGAATTTTACCAAGAATTCGCTGACAAGGTCGTCTTTAAATATTTGGCATCCTCTGTACTTTTTCCTCCTTCCCTTACTGAGAGGCGTTAGAAACAGTAGCAGCCGCTGAGGTAACAAAAAGCCCCACTCCAAGGAAGGTGTTTTAGGTAAATCATTAAGTTCTGGTGGTCCAATTTAGTTGCAATTAGTATCACTTGCCTGAGGGTTTGTCATACTCTAACGCAGCGGTGTGCGACCGGCTGGTCTGCTACTGCAACCCAGGGTCTCAGAACAGAAGTGGCGTTTAAATCTGCAAGCTGACATACATCACAGCCAAAGTTCACCTCCGTATGCGTACACAGCGGTACACAGACACCCTTAACAGAACAACGGACACGTTCGACAGCATGGGATAAATCCAGCACCTTGGAAGGTTACAGGGTTTTTTGGCAACCATTCCCCCTTTTGCCATGATGTATATTAGGCCTGTAGACTTGCAAACTGGAAAGAGGCATCATGCATTATTTGCTCATGAAGTTGTTTTGAGGGCGAGTAGGATAGGCAAGGAAACATCGCAGACAACCCACCCTCTGCCCTTACCCAGCAGAAAAAAACCCCCAAACTCTTATATCCAATTGATGGGCACCAGATACTGACCTTCAGGTCTCTGTGAACTATGCCATTTAGATGACAATGATTAACACTTTCTAGAATCTGCTGTATACAATGACTGCAAAGATACAAGGGCAGAATGGAAGGGAGAACATTTTAAAGGCACATAATCACATTAAATACAAAATAAAATAAAACTTAAAAAAATCATAAACAACAAAATCAATTTCACATCTCCTTACAGATCTTGATTGCACGCTGAGCTGGAACAGAATAATGTCGAATATAGAGGCATTTCCAGCTCTAGCACAGCAAAAAAACAAAGCAAAACCAAGAAAACCCAAAACCAAAGTCAAACCAAGAGAGACATTTAACATGGAACATACGACATCTATCAGACAGAACCGTTAGATATTATTTTCATTCAGCAGTATGGAAGCTTTTTTCCAGTTTCCAGAAACTGCTATAGGGAAAATAAAGTGGAGGTAATTAAATAAAACAATTAGCAATATGCTTTGTTTTAGTTTTGTTTTTTAAAATTTTTACAGTGAACATTACAAGTAGTGGTGGAACAAGAAAATGTTCAGAAATGAAATGATATACAGAAAACAAATGAAACAAAAAGGCAAATGCTAAGGAAAAGCAAAACATTTCTCATTTTGCATCTAATGGTTTCTTAAAAACTATCAGCAGAATAAAGCCAAGTCATTCAAAAAGGTGGCATGCATTTTCATTTAAAATACTGTCAAGCACAAGTTTAGATAGGAGTCACTCATAAAATAGAAATCCACATTAAAAATGTAGACTAATGTTTTATTTTGGTGCTTTAAATAATTCAATTAGCACCTTTTTTCCATGCCCAGGTTTGCAAGTTTTGGCCAGCCTATGATGCCAAAAAGTACAACTGAAATATTTATCTTTTATAGCACTGGAACTTTTACAGATGTTTTTCTGCACCACAAGAGCTTATAAGTATTTTTAAAGATATCCTTGTGGCAGAAGCCAGTGACTGTAAGTAATAAATAGTAGTCAAGGGCCAAGGGTTTGATAGTGCTCATCCAAAATGTTTTGACCATGGAATTCAGAAGGAATGGTCATAAATCAGTAACTGGAGCCCAAGCCTGAAAACCCTTCCTTAAGCGAGTAGTTCACAACTCATTGAACTGGACTGCTTCTATGAGTAAAGACTACTTGCGTGAGGAAGGGCTTACAGGAGCAGACCAGTATCACAGTCCTAGAATATGCATCCATAAAATCCAGTAACTATTTCTATATGGATATGCACACACACTATATATATAGATACACACACACATATATAAATATATAAAATAGAGATGCATGATAACTAGATATTTCGCTTATTTGGTCAAGTTTTTACTGAATATATGAAATGCATATATATATATCTCCTCTCTCTCTCACTCTCTCTCTATATATATATATACATATGCGCACAGCCCCTTCCAACATGTCGTAATTCTAGAATAGAAAAAAAAAATTCCCATTTTTCCCTTTAAACCACAATTATCTTAGAAACACCAAATGACACGATATACTGGCCTTTGGCATCAATATTAGAAATACTGCCTGAATTGCAGCAGGCTAAAAGCAATCCAAAAGTTTTTTAAACATAGCTCCTCTCCTTCTACCCCACCTAAATGACTGATTTTGTTTTCTTTTCTAGTGTTTTGCTGTGTGTTGTTCTACATTTAAATGCTTAAAGTAACAATGTTTCTGCCATTTCTACAGAAATAAGTAAGAGCAAACAACAGTGGAAACTTCCTAATATTCAGAGTAACTTCTAGTTTGTTCATTATTATACCATCACTGTTGTTAAGGTCACTTAATGCTTTCCAGTCATCTGCCAATTAATTCCAAATATAAAAGAATAACTTGAAATTATATGTAATAAATGCGAATCAATGGTGGTGTGCGACTATGAACACATAAAAACACAAGGATTCTTAAAATCTACTTTAAGATAAATTTTCTGTGAAGAGTGCAGTGGTAGAACATATTTTCTTTAAAGTAACTGACCACAATGTTTAAAATTAGCCATTATGTGAGAATATTTCATTGCCCTCATATTATTATATGAGGGCAAACAGATTCCGAGAGGGAAAAATGGTCCTGCTACTTTATGTCAGCAAGCAAATTATGATCATCTTCAACTTATTCTTAAAGTTTTCCAACAAGCACTTGCAGAAAATTACTAGAGATTTCAAATTTGAGCTCAGACTATAAGAAGCATAGTATAATCACTTTCTGATGAAACACAACAACGTTTAAATATGAAAAGGAAATTAGGACTTCTGGACCAAGAACAAAAATTATATTTAATGTAGAATTCTTTCAAGACCGACATATATTTTAAACTTTGATCAGCAAACGTAAGAATCTCTAGATGAGATAGCTGAAACGTTATGTCCAGTTTGCGCAGGAGAAAACTGGGTAAGATTTTAACAATTTCACAAGTTTACAAATATTTTAACAAACTGAGATCCAATTTCAGCTTTTCCAGATCAGTAGACATCAAGGCTTCATATGAGTTCTCCTCCACACAGTCATGAGCTCAAAACCCCAAACTGTGCCCTTCCAAGTCTAAGAGAACTCTAGGAGAAATCCTAGAGTCTCAAAGACTGTGCTAGTGAAACTGATGCCAAACACCATGAGATATTTAAGTAACTATCCTAGAACTATTAAAGGCAAAATTAGAAAAACAAATTACTTACCTGGCATCTGCTTCACTATAATATTCTCTTGCAACTATATCTTCAAACAGTTCACCTCCAGTGACTCTGTTAGAAAAAGCAAGATGGGAAAGAAGATTTCAGAAGTGAAAATGTGCATCTTAAATTAGTTTGACAGGGAGAAGTCAAGAGGGGAATAACTAAAATACTTGTACAGAAATGCAAGAGGTCTTGACCAGCAAGGTGAAGGAACTAAAGTGTAAGGTTTGTCCATCCAAATCATTACATGAACAAAAAAGATGTGGTAGAAGAGCAATCATGACTGCAAAATAAAAGCAAGGAGCAGCAGCTTACTGGGCAAGATGCCATTTATCAGTTAAGGATGTCAAGAGTAAGTAGTAAAACTACAAGAATGAAGGTAACTGACCAGCAAGAAAAATCGTGGCTGAAGTTCAGAACACTTCAGGACAAACTGAGAACTGCAACGCAAGGCAGATGTAAGAAAGTAGAATAAAATAATGCCAGAAAGAGAAAAGGGTCTTTAAGTGTAAGTCTAAACACAACAAGAGGTGTACCCATGCGCCAGAGTGGCTTGCTTTTTGTGCTTTTGCTAGAAAGAGCATTATCAGGTTGGAAGAATATCAGTAGAAGCAGAGTACCTTAATCAGATGAATGAGTTTTTTTTCCTAGAAGATTTTCAGTTATCTTTATCGAGAAAGTGGGAATAGTTCAGTGAAATTGCCACTTAAAATAATTTAAGACGCATTAATAGTATGAGAGAAGAACTGAATGATCCAGAGGGCCAGCAGCAGAAGCAATTGTGCATGGTTGCATGCTTAGGATTTCATTGTACAATTAGTGGTTTAATAGTAGGAAGTGGTTAAAAGAAATAAAACTGTGTTGTTATAACCCAAAGACGACAGTCCAGAATGAGTCACCACCTGCCACAATCCTGGAATCCATTTGGAATCGGGTGACAGCAATGTCCTTACAGCAGGAAAATCCCTCTTCATACCATATGAAGTTCTGGTCATTCACATTCAGAAAAGGGAATTGCAACAGCAGCATAAGCAGAAAATTGCTATGAGGCCATCCATTCACTTACTCATCTTCTCAGAGAAGCAAAGTCAATTTAGCTTGGCAAAACAAGAGGGATGAAAATAAATACTGAAGACAAAGAGCATAAGCTGTGCTCTCTGTAGAGGAGAGTTTTAAGGGACAGCATTAGTACCATGAAGGATAAACATGTAATACCTGTGAATAAATATAGGGTTAAAATCAGAAGTAGTTTTCTAACAACCATAAACCTGGTGTAATTGAACAGTTTTTGGTAAAGTATATATTTTAAAGTGAAGACTGATGAGCTTTTAAATAAAATCATAAAACTTGGCTGCCTGTGTCAACAAGAGAATAGAGTCAAAAAAAACCTTTCCAGTTTTACATCTCCACTTTAACATCTCTCTTTTAAGGAATACACTGGCACACTTTCAGAGATAAATTCAAATCTTCATATATTCAGGTGCTGTACTACACTGTTGAAAACAGATGCAAGCCTTGAAAATGCACACAATGTGAAGTGCCCATGTGCACAGCCCATCCAGAGCACCTAAACACAGCCTCAACAGGCAGGATGCATGAGTTACTCTGATTCCTGCTTTCCAAAAACTTGATCTTACTGATATGCCAACATAAATAATTCCTAGATGGGAGATCAATGTTTGTATTTCATTACTGTTTATGAATGTAGTCAATTTTTGCATAGCAGATTATATTCTCAATAAATTCCCAAACGTAAAAGCCAGAGTGGACTACAAGATGCTTAGAGATTAAGATGCTTAAAAATCTCTAATTAATACAATTATTATGGAATAAAATTAAATTTAATAGAATTAAAAAATTAAAAGCGAGGATACTTGAAATCTTCAGAACCATAACATTAATTTGCAAATTGCTATACTAACAGTTTGTTGTAGACCCAATTCAGTCATATTAGATGATGACAGAAATTACCTGCTCAACCAGCAGCATAGCTCCTTTCTTTAAGAAGGCCAGTTAAAAACTTTATTTTCATGTTTCCATCTACATCTGAGCTAAATCATCCTTATTTCTGAGTTCGTACCTCCCTGACTTTGGAAAGTAATCACTTTCAGGTAACAGAATGCTATTTTGTACAAGAGTCTGCAATAACATTTGTAGGAGGTAAAATAGCTGGTTGCTTAATTTGTACTCTTTCTTTTTCTTTTTGTCTTCTACCTTCTGGAAACTGGCTTTGGTTGCTGTAACACAAAATATTTGATTGATGCATATTTTGACAGTCTTTGATACCTCCTTTTTGCATATATATTTGTCTACCACAGTTACAGTAAAGAGGAATAATTCTCACTTTGTGATGAATGAAAAAACAAAGCATCCTTTGATCTAATTCTTCCCTAAAACACTCATTTTTGATCCAAGCCAAAAAAGAAAAGAAAAAGCTTTTGTCATCAAAGTGAGTTTCAGTGGGAGAGAACACCAAGCTGATGCTTGTTCATCTCAAGCACAGAAAAAAAGAGGGATATGCGTTCTTATTTGCTGACAGAAAGCATTTGCTTGGCATTCATAACTGTTGTTAAACGATGAAAAAATGAAAGCAAGAACAGAGTAGGTGAGTTTCACCAACAACGTAACAAGTCGTCAACAATTCCCACGCTCTGTTGCTCTGAAGTATACATTAGGAAAGACAGCTACATGGCCATAATGAAGGAAGGTGGTGCAGGGGGCTAAGCAAGGCCAGAACTTACCTGCATCTTCTGAGCTCTGGACTCTGAGAAAATTGTTATAGCTGTGTCAGTGGCCTTTGCTCATTGAACCCGTGTTAGTAATGTGTCCTTGCACCAAAACAGGTCAAAAGCATCATGATACAGGACAGCCAGCAGGTTGAGAGAAGTGATTCTTCCTTTGCATTTGGCACTTGTGAGATCACACCTGGAGTACTGTGTCCCCTTTTGGGCTTCCAGTGCACCAAAGACATTGAAATACTGAACTGTGTCTAATGGAGGGCCACCCAGACAGTCAGACTTGGAGGCACGTGGAGAGGCCAAGACAATTTGGTTTGTTCACTGTTACGACAGGAAGGCTCAGGGCAGATCTCATTGCTGTCTACAACTCTAATGGGTGGATACGCAGAGACAGCATGAAAGACAACAGACAAGCTGAAACACCGGAAATACCACATAGAGATAAGGACTTTTCCTCTTTTATTGTTATGATTTTTCACTCTGTACTTGTTGCTGAAAGAGGCTGTGGAATTTCCGTCCTTGCAGATGTTCCAACCTGGACAAATCCCGGAGCAGCCTGATTCAACTGGACCTTGTTCAAGAAGGGCTTTAGACCAGATAACCTCTAGGGTTAGATGTCATCTTATTAGATGTCATTTTGCTAGGTGGCTTTTTTCCCACCTTTTAAAAAAATTGCTTTCATAATGGAAGTACAACTAAGCTGTCTTACAAAATTACAGTGGCCATATACTCTTCACATTTATCTGTGACCTTTCTCCTGAAAAATAATGGTTCAAGCACTTACCCTAGGCAAAGACTGTTCTGCAATTAGGCTTTATTTTTTTTTATTTTGTATTTTTGTTTTTCCTACATGGTACAGTCCCTCAACTTGGAATTCAATAGCGGCACCAGGATTATAAATGTACCAATTGTTGCATCTCATCAATTATATTAAAATAGGAGACACTGGAAAAAGAGTATTTCACTGAGGTGCACAAGAGAGTCTTCAAGTGCTATAGCTGTTTCCATTCAAATAGCACAATTAATACTGACAGAATTGACTGGATTTGAACTCATCTAACAGCATTAACACTGAACACAATCTCAATCGTGCTTAGCAACTGAAGTGGGCTGATAGCTGCAAATCCTAACTATAGTTGCCTAAAACAGTAAGGGAAGAGGAGTGAGAAACCTCATTAAGTCCATTACTGACCTTACTACGTACATTTTATTAATCCAAACATCACTTCACTGTATCTAGTGAGAGAAACATAACTCTCCTTTGCTTGGGAGAAGTATCACAGAAGGCTATCTTAGTTAATTTTCTAAAATATGTAGCAGCCATATTGGCAGATCAGTGAAATGCTTCTGTTCCTTGGCCATGACATCAACAAGACCTTGAAATCACAACTTTGCCTAGTCAAGATATTAAAAGACTTTCACCTTCCCACTTAGACACTAGAACTCTTCACCCAAATGCATGCCTGTTCATTAATCACTTTTTTCTCCAGATAAAAGCTCAGCTATCACTGAGGTGTACAAGTGAAGCAACAGGCTTCTTCTCCTTCAGATTGCAGACAACTATGACATTAATTCAATAAATTATTAGAAATTAAAACCAGAAAGTGACAATGATTGGTTTTTTCTTTCCACAGAAAACGCACTCTTCCTCTTCACTTTCTTACGTGGGATGCAGTCTAACAGAAATTTCTAAAGCAACAGTAGTACTGAATCCCACACAGTCTGAAAGAAACCATTAAGATAATGACATGTCGGTACCCGTGGGTGGAGTGACAGTGTTACACTACAGTCAGGCTCCTGTCAAATAAATAAATAAAAGCATGTCCGTGGCCTTCATATTAAGGAAGTCCATACGGTACCTTTTTTTGTAGCAGCTCTTTGATGTACATTTAAACAAACCACTATCCCAGATATTTATAACTGCAGTAGAAGATGAAGTTTCACTAATAAATACTATTAGTGAGCACTAAAGCAATAATCTCTTAGTCTGAAAAATTAGCTGTGAGCAGCCACCCTTACTAATTAGGCAAAAGTTCAACAATGCCATAATGAAACAAAAACCAGAGCATGTCAGAGAACAAGTATGCATGTTGTGCCCTAGAGCAATTTCCAAGCCAACAGTCAGAGCACTTACCTGGGATATACACAAATCAGACAGAAGTTCCTGTTGAGCCCAGTTAGGATTTCAGTACTGAACCCTGCTTTCACTGCAGACAAGCTATTTAATATTTTTGCACTGCTACTCTAAAACCTAGTCTTGAAGAAGTTTTCACGGATTTCTTTAAAAAAGTAAAGTAAAAAAATAAAATCGAATGTAACCTGAACACGAAAGCACATGATTGATTGTGGAAGATCCAGGTTCTAACTTTCCTATGCTGAAACCAAATATTTCAGTTTGCATGCTCAGAAATGAGCTAGTTCACATTTCTAGGGGAAATAATGTATTCTCACTCTAACCAGCAAAAACATAAGTCAGTCAGTTTTGCAATACAATTCCTAACCATTCATGTTGCCAATATCTAAGAACCAAAAGCAGGAACTTTTCAAGTGAGTGGAAAATTTTGCCTGTCCCAGGGAAAATGAAGAACATCAGTGTCTGTTTTTAAGAGTCTGAGATACATAATTCATGTTGTCACCATCCTTTATTCCAGTGAACAGCATTATCAAGAATAAACAAGCTCCATGTATGCAGAGTCACTACATGAACAGCACTCAGAACTGAAATTCCTGAAGCAAAATGGGTAATAAAAAGTAAACTAACTTTCTATATGCTGGGTATTTTACATTCTGAATGGTGTCAAAACGAAACATTCTATATATCAGTAAGATATAAATCAGAGATAAAATACTGAAAGAGTCTTCTTTCCCTCTAGGAAATTCAGGGTTACCTTTCTATCCAGCAATGGAGATTTTCTGTAGAGAAACTACTCTTCTCCATGTTTCTTTACGTTTCCTCTACAGACAACTGGCTTGCAGTAAATTATTTTTTCTGAGTCATATGTTTGCTTAGCTTTGGCGGATACCATGCAACTCTCACTTCTCACATAGCTACGTTTTATATTAAAATCCACTTCAACAGTGGCCCTATTTATTCAAAGTTTTTAATATGGAACTCTTAGAGTGACACTTACAAATCAGTTCTTACACAAGCAAGTGACCAAGTATGTTAACCTCCTTCCAGCTCTGTTTACATCCATTTGTCAAACTCACTGCACCAGAACCATGCGTTTATCTTGCAAGCTTGTACTTACACCTAAAATTTTGAATACCACATCCCCACATGCTAAACATACACAAAACACATACTTACAAGTCAAAGACTAAGTAATGGAATCCTTCTTCTGATATGCTGTCATGAAGCCGCACTATTGAAAGGGAGGAAAAAAGATAAACACCAGTCACCTTTTTCATGTCTTTAATGTCTGTCTTTTATTTTGGGGGAGAAGGGTAGATTTTAGTTCTTATGTGGAGCTGTTTTTGCATCTGAGTGTGTTCTCATCTGTGGGTTGTATTTTTTTTTCCCTTCTAAATTCTCTACCCTCAGAATCATCTTTTTCATATGGTGAGATAAACAAACAAACCAAAAGACTGCATGTGCCGCTCACTATACAGTTATTTTTAAAGGTGCTCCACTTTTGCAATGCCACAGAAGAATGCTGCAGTCATTTCATACCACCTCTTGTGTGTACAGACAAATACACACTCACATGCACTGCAGCTTTTCTTTGCCTTTCATGCTGAATCATGACTCAACAAGTTCTAAAAGCAGATACTTCATCTTAATATATGGTATTAATGTGACTTAAATCCCCTTTTCCTAGGCAGAACCTCCAATCAGTCTTTTAATTAGTATACACAGGAGTCTCCCATTACTGGACCTTCATTATTTTAAACAGTATTCTTAATGTCATACAACTACTTTCTCAGCAGCCTTACATCTTAAAAGTTGTAAACAAAACCAGATGAAGGAAAAATAAGCCACAATTCATCAGAGATGTCAGCAGAATACTAAAAATTTTAAGGGCTGTGCTAACAACTTCCATAATCAGACAATAGATGCAGATTTTGAAAGAGAAAACATCACTGCAAACTAAGAGCATTTGACTACACGAAAATAAATGGAAAGCAAAAGTGCACATTCATTTAATAATTCAAGACTCTTTCTTAACTAACCATTAAAAAGGAACTTAAATTAAAAATAAAATTGCTCTCTCTAGTTCCTAGAGTAATTTGTCTTTTTTAATCTCACCTTCTCCTCAGTATAACTCTTAATTAAATGCCTTCAATATTAGTTGAGATAAAATAGTCAAATACTTAAATTAGTTAACAACCGGACAGTGACTAATGTCACTGTAAAGCAGTCAGCTGCAACAGTGTGAAAATACAGTCCTGCTCCCTTTGAAAGTCACCTTTCTGTTCACTGGAAACATGATCATCTTCATAATAATATACACTTGCAGGTGAAAAAAAATAATCTAACAACTCGGGTGTGACATTTACATTCCCTTAAAAAAAACAAAAAAAAAAACCAAAGCCAAACTACTCATCCTTCCTTACCAAATAACAATGGGGTAACAAACAAATACAAATCACACCCTTGAGAAGAGTCTTCTAGATGAACAATTCCAGCCCACATTTGCTATTAAGACTCCTTAAGCACTCCTTAACACAACCACAAAAAAGAAAGGATATTCAGATTCTACTAGTATTTCTGTAAGACAGAATCCATAAAATACTGACTCCATGCACTCATTCAAGCCTTGTACCCATCAACAGTGTATTTTCCTGGCAGAACATCTCTGCGTGGGAGGCCAAAACACCATCAGTGTTGGAACAGAAGAAATGTCAAGAATGGCAAATTTATTCTTACAGGTTTAGTTAGCTCCACTGAAAACACAGAATTAAACACTAGCCTTAGTTTTAAAAAGTTTTACATTAGTTTATGAAAGCAGATAGCTAAAATACTTAAACCCCTCAAACTCTAAAACTAGACACATGAGCAGCTACTCAGAGAAACAAATTATATGAAGAAGGAATTCTCTTGCTATGCATCTGATGTGTGCTGTGGTGCTGAAGGGTATGCCGGTTGGAAATTTGGGATGAGAAGCCATGAGGGAGCTAAAGCCTATAGAATTACAAACTGCATCAGTCTGAGAACAAAGCAAGCTGTGACTGAAAGGCTGGCAGATGTCAGTTTTTCTCTCAAAAAAAGAACAAAAAATAATTGCCTGCATCAAACAGCTACGAGCTCCATCACTAGCTTCTGTCTCTTCTGACACTTCTCAATGGGGTCAAAAGGGGAATATGCTATATTCCTGCTCGTATTTCTATTACATATATATCTACTTCCCTCTAATCTTGTTACCTGTCATCCACTTCAACCACATGAATGGTGAAGAGTTGTGAAGAGAGAAATCTACTGGTAAATTAATGCCTGCCGATCTATGCTAAATTTCCACGGTGGCAGCCAACACCACAGCTGGAAGACTACAGTAAAGGGACTGGGACTACCCAGCACCTGGCTGCGGGTGCTAAGCCAGACCTGCAGAGAGCGAGGATGGGCAGGAAGAAAAAAGGAGCAGTGCTTGGGGGTGTGACAGCTCAGCAAGGTTAACAGCCTCTCATTAAATCACCATGAAGAGCGATTTCTGGAAAGATGTAAGGCACATGAAAGGACTTACCAGAAGCAAAAGGATGTGGCTTCTAGAAAACAGTCATTAGCATTTCCAGTGCTTGTCACAGCCGACAAGCTTACAGCACCCTCATGATTAAAACCCCATGTCATGTTTACATACACCGATGTATTCATATCTAATGTTTTCTCCAAGAATGCACTAGTAAGCTGCAAAACCTTCATTCTGATTTTTAAGAATTTAAATCACATCATGGTAGACCCAGGAATTAAATCATGTGGCTTTTCTTAATTACTTTAAATTACTTTGGCAATTTCCAAAGCTAATTTTCCCACAATACATGGAAGCTTTGTCAGTAGTTTGATCTAAACCATTATCACTTACAGAATCAAATAAAAAACAGGGTACAGGGTACCCTAAAACCACTTCATGTTCAAAACTCAGCTGATGAAGAAAATGTAAAAGAAAAAGATTTTCAGATTTCCCCAGACAGTAGCTTTATGTATTAATCATTTTCCATACAATACATGACATTAAAAAAAAAAATCAAATAAACATTACTTTTTTACTTAATATTTAGCCCAGGGAAACATCTTCCATTTACATAATACTGAAGAGACAACCAGCTCTTGGCTGACTCGCTGTCCAGAGCTCGTGATGATTCAGAAGAGCCAAGTAGGTCTAAATCAGTATTTGTGGTTTTGGCTGCTTCTATATCCTAGATTTGTTTTAAGTTTTTACAACACATGAGCCTTAAGCATATAAGCCCAAGGTGGTACACTGCTGCTGTGTAAAACATGCCGTATTTATAGATGTTAGAGGGGCACATAGTTTAGGATATGGGAACCAAACAGTGTAAATAGCAAATAGTATAAAATGTAATTGATTAAAACACTGGAGCACACTGAAATTGTAAGAACAATTAATGAAATAATAGCAGTGTAGCAACAGCAAGAAATAGGAATCTTCCAGATCTTTTTATTAGTGCATTTTCAATCTCTCTTTAGGGAATTAAAGGTACATTATATATTCATGTCTTCAGCTTTTCATGTTTCTTTTAAAAAACCAAACCAAACCAACAAACAAAACAAAAAAAACTCCACACCAAACCACAACCAATCTCCTTTCTGGCTGCATTCTTTGAGCTGAGATTTCAATACCCCCAATGTCTTGTCTTTAAAGCAAACTGAATGCAGGATGAAACACCAAGTACCAGTCTAGAACAGTATTCTGAAACTTCTAGCTCAGAACAAAGACCCCTAAAACATCTGGCTTTAGAGTACACTGCATACAGTAGCATCAAAGATACTACTTATGAATGAGTGCTCAGAAATTAGCAATAGAGTTTATTACAGATCCTTGGATGTATCGCAGAGATGCAACATAACACTGAAATACTAAATTTTGGAGTGTAGCTAGTATGTTTTGCATATGGCTCTCCAAAAAAGTTTACTACTTTTTAAGATTTTACACACAGCAAATGATACTTTTTGATAGAAACTTCCTGTTTCTGAAATAAGATTCATAAGAACTCAAAGCACAGTCTTTCTGTGAACCCATTTTTGATTCAAAGCAGCATTCCTCTCCTCGCGGCTCGCCAACAACATTCTATCCAGACAGGCAGAAGCCTTCCTATTTGACTTCCCATATCATGTCTCAATATCTCACAGATATTGAGAACTACCAAATACTTCTGGTGAGGCAGAACGTTTGCTGCCAACGGCTTTCAGAGAGCTCTGAAGTATTTAAAACAACCCAGATTTTTGAACATCTCTAGAGAACTGACACAAAGTATTAAATCTTAAAATGTAAAAATGAAATCTACTTTTATTTTAAAATAGTACTTTGGTATTAAACACAGTCCTGGCTTGAGCTCGTGGCTACAAAACAAGCAACAGCCTATACTCATACTTACTCAGTTTTCATGGTTCATTCTTTCTACTGCTCCAGGATGGATTTGCTAGCAACCAGCTGAAGCAAAGGACTGTATTTTTTAATTACTGCTCTAAGAATGACTTTCTTACATGCATTTATGAGAAAGTCATCTCCCAGGTAAAGATGAAGTCAACACAAACCTACAGTCATTAAGTCAGAGTTTTAAAACTGTGACCCTGAAGCAACAAAGTCACAGCAGAAGACTAAGCTGCAAGTCACTGCCTGTGGTGCAAGGCAGTACAAACCCTCTTTCTTACTCTTTTTTTTTTTTTAAAGTAATTGTGTCTACCAGTTGCACTGCTAGGAATAACTATATTTAAGCCTGCAATAAATACTTAAAGCTAATACAGACTGAAATAGACACACTATTACAGCTACTACATATAGAGATCAGCAGCTCCACCCAGAACAGCAGCTTATTCCCACTACGTCAGAGAAGGTAAATACCTTGCCCACCACCACACAGTTTATCAAAACTAGATCCAAGAGTACAAGTTTTATCTTCGATAGAAGGATCTGTCATATCCCTGTTACTAAGCAGACCAGCATGGCACCATGTGAAGGGGCTTCTAGAGCTTCATTGCCTGCCTGAAACGGGAGGTGCTTTCACTTTGTCACATTCCTTTTTAGAAGGGGGCTTCTTCATTCAGTGTCACAGCAGAACCACAGCTCCCTTCTGACTAGAAAAGGACTGCAATCTGAGATGACGGGCAATGTTTTTTCTCAGCCTCACGAGGCTCTTTCCTTGCTAGCCTAACTCTAGTCTGACACATCTGAGTAGATATCTTCTTCAAAGATCACATTCTTTCTTTTTCTTTCCTCCCAAAAGTCTGAATCATAGAAGTGGGACAGGACAAATCCTTTTCTGAATCAGTGTCACATGGCCCTGACTGTCTCTGAAAAGGAAAACATGCTGAGGCAGCCAGGGAAGACCAAAACTGCCTTTTGGCAAGTGCTCATGTTGGCTTCTTCGGTCAGTTCAGATACAGTTTTATGCCAGTAAATCTGCTAGCTGAAAATCCCAAATAAGCATGGGCAAAGGAGAAAAACCCATGGTGAGGACAAGACAGCCCAATAACCTGGAGTACATGGTTACATGTACATGACAGCACAGAGGCAAGGCCAGCATGGCCCAGACTTTGGCACTGCATTCTGCATGCAACTCAGCTTTTCACTGGCAAACACAAAGGATGTCATGATGACAATTTGAGAGGCTATTCACAAAGTTTAAGAGATGATTCCCTACAAAAAGTATTAGTGCATTCTTTTCAAGCATATATATAGTTCTTTATACACAGTTATCAGGCAGGATTCAGGCACAAAAAAACAAAAGGCAGAAATTACAAAGATTATTCATCCAATATAAGAACTCCCATCAGTAACCCACACTGCAATTCCTGTTTCTCCAGAGGCACAAAAAGCAGTCAACAGCAGAAACAGTTCCATTTGTCTTTTTCGAAGATATTACAGTTAGACCTAATCATTATTAATTGTTTCATGAGGGCTGTCATGAATCAACACATTATATGGCGGAAAGGACACAAGATTAATCACTTTTTCGTTCCTGTCTGCTGTAGCAGAGAAGGTGTTCAACAAACCTTTGACAATAAAGCTGTTGCTCTTCAGCAAACCACGTGTAACACCTGATAGGAGTTCGGGGAGCACACACCTTCTTTTGGAAAAATACTCTAAGCCTACAAAAGATGAGGAATATTTCCCTTTGGCAGCAGCACTAATTTTCATCTGAAATTCTTTCCAATCACCACTTTATGATAAACATTACAACAATTTTAAGGAAGAACTATTGACTTCATTAGCTTTGTATCTAGCCATTATCGTGGGCAAACTCCAATCAGATTTAAAATTAAAATTATCTCGTTTATTTGACATTTTTGCTCAACTATAATATTTTCTGTCTGTTTTACAGAAAACAGCCTGATGTAATGGCCAAACAATCTTATTATCTCCTTTCTGGATTTCTGCCTTTAAAGAAAAAAAATTAAAATAATAGTATTCTACATACTTTCAATGAAAATCAATTTTTTCCAGGTAAGGAGACAAGTCAAACAGCAGCTAAAGTCAGATAAAAATTCCTTAGGATAAAGATATCTAATTTTATCTAAAAACTATTTCCTAAAATATTTATTTTTGTGGAACTGCTAAGGTGATAATTTTGATAAATCTGGTATCTGGTTCATACTACAAACACAAAATATTTGAGAAGACTGAACTTCAAACAGAAGTTCCAGTCCATGGGCAGCAAGCAGCAGCTGAGGTGCCAGACTGCCAGTGCTGCTCATTAGAGAAGACTCATTCCATGCAATCCCGTTCATCCCATTTATTAACAGACCATCGAAGAGGATAATGTAGTGAATGCTAATGCAGTTGAAGACACTCATTTTCCCTTTGGGGCTGAAGATGAAGATCCATGGACTCCCAGAAGCATTAATCCTGTAACTCTGTGAAGCTAGATGTCTCAAATTAGTGTACTATGAGGAAGTTAGAGGGGTCCTTCATCAGTAGTACAGGTTTAAAATGGGTTTGAAAGTCACAAAAGCATATGTTGTATTTGCTGAAATACACAAATTATTTCTTCAAGTTCCTGCCTTCCTGCAAAAAGAGTGAAATAAAGGGAGAGATGTGCTTTCCCTCCATGTTCACTTCCAAAAGTGTACTAAAATATTTATGCAGATCTTATGCAGTTTGCTTTTATTAGAAAACAACCTTCTAAAAATTAACTTAATTACTTAATGGAAGGAACTTAGTGGAATGACTTAATTTAATCTTGTGTTTTCTGTGAATTGGTATCTGCCTGCGACTAAATATGGGATAAGCTGTTGCATTTGAAATTAGAGAGGTAAAACAAAAACTGACAAGTTGGAACTGGTATGTTTTTTGGTAATAATAGACCCACTCAATTTTCTGTTTTGAGACACTTGTCTATAGGCATTTTCTGCTCTCTTTGTCTCTGACAAAGAATGCCTTGCATTTGGCAAAACTGCCTAGCTGAGACGGCCTGCAGTGGTTTAGCACTGTTAGGGCCCAGGTCTTCCTGCAAAGTCACCCTTTGTGATCTTTCCTGTCCTATGAAATAAACCAAAGGTGACAAGAGAAAGAAAACGAAGTTACTGCTAGAGCGTAATCAGAAACTCACAGGGATGCCAGTGCAGAAGTCATTACAGCAGCACCAAGAACAGAGACCAAAGTCAAAATTCATTCCATAGCTTTTAGTCTAGATCCCAAGCTAAGCATAATAAACACAAAACTGCATATGGGAACAGAGCTGCAGATGCAAAAGCTTGAGAACCACTGCTCAGGAGTGCTGCTGTTGGCGCTGCTCAGACATCTGCTTCCTTCAAAAAAACCCCATCTTCACTGCAGCCTCATTCTCTATACCTCAATGCTCCACATGTTTCCATCACTGTCAATACTTCCTGTCTTGATGCACGGTATAAATTCTCTCTGTTGAGCAACCAAACTCCTTAAATCAATGGTGCATAACACAGTTACAACTATAGCCTCCAGACATTAAACTTAAATACAAAACAGCCCTGCTTAAGTCTATGCTGTAGTTCCTGCTGTGGCTACAGGCCCTATTTTGTGCAACTTAGATACTTCTCTGAAAACAACCAACTTTAAATACCAGTCAAACCTAGTAAGAAGGTTGGATAAATACTCAGGTACTAAGCACTGAATCTCTGTTACCATTTACAGAAGACTAATGTCCAGTGTCTACGTCAGGTAGCTGAAAGCTGCTGGTATGTGACCAAGCAGACACCCCTCCTGTATGGAATGAAACAGAGTCAGCAGCTCTGTGGAGCAAAGGTCCTCCATCATCTGCTGAACCGCAAGCTGAGGGATGCTCAACTCACTGCGCAGCACTTGGCTCTTGCCATGGGTGATGGGCAGTGCTCCTCCATGTGCAAGGTCTCCCTGCTCACATTTCAGGAGCTTGGAGCCAGAAATGTAGGCAGTACCATTAAGGCTGAGATTGCTCCTTATGCTTATACTTCCTCACGTACAATACTGTTCTTCTGAGACCATGAAAGCCTGGGGCCCTCTATAATAAAAATCTTGGTTACAGTACAAAGAACTTTGCAAATATTAGTAAGAGCCATTACCTAACAATCTGAAATATTTAGAGGCTAATCTGGTAAGATTAGTACAGTAGCAGTGCTCAAGGGCAGCTGATTTCTGAAAGACCTTAAACATAGAGTAATGCTTTGCATATCTAAGAAAATAATCCTCCCCTGTGCTGTTAAATACACAAGTGGCATACTGTAATACTTACTATTATTAAATGACTTTCTCAAGTCAGCAGTGCTGTGAATGTTATTAAAAGCTCTATATTCAGCAACAGTGAATGAGAACTACATAGCTTTCAAATTCATCCAAAAAATAAACAACTTTTTATTACAGTGCAAGCTCATGGTTATTTAGGGTCAACAACTTGATAAAAAAAATCCTATTAATCTGTACTGGCATAATGAAAAACGACAGGAAAAATAATTGCACAGTTTAGTCTTTGGAAAGACTGCATTTGCCCCCAAGGCACTTTAACAGTAAGTGTTAACTAGTATGAACAAAATACCATATATTCTAGAAATACTCACATGTGACCAAAATCCTCCCCCATCAAGGTCCTCACACAATAAATGTCTGTATTCCGATTAAATGCCAAGAATGTTTACATTCACTGCCTTCATTAAAACCCCTCAAGTCTAATGCATGCTTAGGAGTTAGTTTGCCAAACCATTAACTTTGGTAAAAGACTCCTGCTATGCAGAAAATAAACAATTATTTGTCCAAGCAGATAAAAGACCAAATTTTGACGCGAGACTAAGTAAATCCAGGTATTGATGTCAAAGCAGATGGCCTTAAATTACCAATTCTTTTGGCATGATGAGACTCTTGCTTCTTTCCTGCTGGATGAAGACTGACAGTTTAAACAGGTCATCAATACACTGTAAAATACATGTTGTGGAAAATGTCAGCAAGACAGAAGAAAGAAAGAATGCTTTAGAAAAAGTATGTTCTGTGATCAGAGGAGGCTTATTGAGCTACTAAACACACTAAAAAAACCCAAGCAGCTTCTCAAGTCTTAGCCAGTGATGTGTAAGCTCAGACAGACCCTCAGGTGTAGCTTCCATGCATGCTCCAGGCACCAAGTGCTAACATAAGATTATTCAGCCTAAACAGCAGAAATCTAGCTGCTAAAAATTAAATATCCCAAAGAAAATTAACTAACTGAAAAAAAAGTAAACAGGTATTGCAAAACATACAATGTATTAGTGGTCTCCAGGGAGAATAGTTCTAATAGCTCTGACGCTTTTTTTCTTTAACAACAGATTTTTGTTGCTTTTCAGTGCTCCATAGCACAGGTGTGTGTGTTTTTATCTGTTAACATCTTTTGTCCTTGAGGTTAAAAGGAACAGCTAGATTTACACAGCTTTAAAACAGCAAAATTGTATATATTTGTTCAAAAAAGCCCAACAGAGTACTAAAACGTACACCTGTATCTTTATGCCTTCATTTACTACATAATCATATCATTTACTAGGAATCCTATGTTTTGGGTTGAGCTAATTCCTCTCTGCAGTGAAAGCCCTGATTTTGTAAATTTTACAGCATTTTTTACAACACAACAAAAAGCCTTACAAATGTCATCAGATTAAGCCTTATGAGGATAGCTGCATGGATTAAAAGAAAGCCTGACACAAATTTTTGCTAAGAGCAAACTGATGCCTCAGCTGCCAGTGTTGATGCTTTCAGCATTAACATTTTTTAACCATTTTAGCATTCATCAGAACATGCAAGAAGAGGAATTATGACAATCTACACAAGAATTTCACGGAGTTCTAATAAGTAGAAGGAGAAGATGTAACACAGAGATATTATATTAATTAAAATTAACAGGTTCTGAAAACCATATAGCATACTTTAATGGAGGGAATGTAATTTGCTTAATTTTTCTAAAAGAAGGGTCTAGTTTTCACGTAAAAGCAAGTTTCCTTTATAGACCAGGGATCCTGAAATTGCCACAAGGGTTGGGCAGCTCATCGATTGCCAAAATTCATTATGATGTAATGTACAGAATTTTAGCAATTCAAGAACCTGAAAGTATGGAAAAAATCAAATGAAAAATTGAACAAAATCCACTCAACGTACAGAATCTAACATCATCATTACACAAGTAAAAGATACAGTTCTGTATTATTTTGATAGATACTTTTGTGAAATGTGAATGTGTTAGAAGAAAGCTTTCGGCCAGACTCTGGATGCATCACAAGAAAGTAAAACCTCAGACAGAATTCTCCAATTATGAAAATTAGACTATGTCCCTTTTAATATTTACAGTGCTGGCCAATGTTGAAAACAGATCGATATAAATAATAGGTACGACCGACAGGCCTACAAAATTGGATACTGGGGGATTATAATCACCGGGGAGGACACAGCCTCCTTCTTCACTTTCCTCTCTTAAAAGACATAAGACACAGAAATAAAAACAACTTATATAATGACCAGAGAAGTATGACTGTTTATTTTTCAAATGCTCCCCTTTCATGAGGACTAGGCCCCAAGGTATTTAAAGGTATCACCTTATAAAAACAAAGTCACTTACTTTAAAGACTTTAAACAAAATGAAAAGCAGAAAATTGTAAACATGTGGCACGACTCGAGAAGTAGTGCAGAAAAGAAATGTCACCTCCTCCACTAGAACCCCTCATAAAGGAGCAAGGCAGGCACAAAGCAGCTTTGGACAATGTTTCCAGAGCAATTCCCACTGTATCTAGGGCACCTTAGGTAACAATCACTTTCAGGAAACCTAGACCATGTTCTTTCAGCCAGTAGCAGTAAATACTATAGCTAAATTTCCTAAAACTTTTCATTTTTAGGTTTGGTTCTTTTCTTCAGTTTTAAAAGCTCATCCATTATCAGAGTAAAGAGCATCAACTAAAATCAAAAGGGCATGACTCTGTATTCAAGGAAACTTAATACATTTGAAAGTTTATTAGAACTGTGATAGCTTGCAGAAGTCAGAAAAGATAAAAGATTACCTTTAATGATATTTATGTCAGACACTGTCTTTTCAGTAACTGAGCAATCATTCAAATTTTGTATGCGACTTGAATTCAGTGATCTATCCTAACAAAGAATATTTCTAACTAATCTGGAAGACTGATTTGACCAACAGGAATACTGAAAACACAGCATTTACATACAGTCATTTTTTTTTGGTCTCTCAACGCTTTAGGACAACAAGGGACTTGGAGTTTTAAAACTTAAAACATTCTGGTCATTCTGGTAGCTGGAGATAACTAAAGCATGAAGCTATTCTCCCCAGGATTATATCTGAGATCATTATACTACACCTACTTTGTAACACTGAAAATGCAGCTCTAGTGTCTGATGAATACATTAAATGCACTGTAAATTGCCGTCTTGCTGTTAGAAATTACATGCAAATTTACCCTGACTGAATTAGTGAAGTTACAATGAACATTATGCACCTCACCCTCTCTGAAGGCTGACTGAAAACTTTCCTGCCCACGTCTTTCCTCAACACGCACAGAAATTCTTCACGTTATTAATAATACTAAAACTAATTTTAAGTCTATGGAAATTAAAAAAAAAAAACAAACAAACCCCAAACCCAATACTGATTTAAAATACAAACATTCATTTTGTTGAAGGAAGTCTTTTCCACAAAACAGGCATTTTCTGTGTAAAGCAGATACATTGTGTTGGCCAAAAAGTAATTGTGGGGGTTTTTTAACACATAGACACACACGTCTTGAAATGTAACTAACTTCTTCTTAAACTGCAAATTCGTTACATAACTTGCCAGCTGACAGTTCAAGCTTAGTTTAGGGAAAAAAAGTGCACAACTTCACTAGCAGTTATTTATTTAATGTCGATTTCAAAATGGAAAATCAAAAGGAACATTTTCATTATATTTTGCTGTATTACTTCCAAAAAAGGAAAAAAATGCTGTGTGAGCTCATAAAAAAATATATGATGTGTATAGTGAAGATGGTTTAAAACTACACCAGTGACAGAATTGGCTTGTTAAATTTTGTTCTGAAGATTCTGATGTTAAAGATGCACCATTCTCAGGAAGGCAAATTGAAGTTGATGACAACAAAATAGAGACATTGATCTAATCCAATCAGTGTTTAATGACACATCAAAATTGAGCACGGAAAATAACTTAAAACAACTTGGATATGTTAGGACGTTTGGCATTTGGGTACCACATGAGCTCAAAGAAATTAATCTCACCAAGTGCACTGACATCTGTGATTCTCCGTTGAAGCATGAAGAAAACAATCCATTTTTGAAACGTATAATAACAAGCAACAACAAATGGATCGTCCACAACAATGACGAATGAAAAAGATCATGGTGCAAGCATGATGAACCAGCTTGAAGCCCTTCAAAAGCAGACATTCACCAAAGGAAGGTTATGCTGTCAGTCTGGTGGGATTTCAAAGGTATTGCATATTTCACATTGCTTCCAAGGAACTAAACCCCATTAATTTGGACGTGTACTGTCATCAACTGGATAAACTGAATGATGCCATCAAACAGAAGCATCCAGAATTGGTGAATCACAAAGGTGCTGTGTTTCTCCGTGATAACATTAGACCACATACAAGTTTGGCCACTTGTCAAAAATTTTGCAGCTTGGACGGGATGTGTTAAAAACAGTGAAAAAAATGAGAACTGATGAAAAATTGAACTGAAAAAAATGAGAAAAAAAATGAAATTGAAATATCTTCTTGAACCCACTTAGAAGAGTGCCCCAGTCACTTTGGTGGAACACAGTCAATAAACTTTGGTAAATAAAATGTTTATAAACAAACTACATTGGGGAGAAATTTAATAAATGGTCATGCAATGTCACAAAGAGCAAGCTGGTGTTTTGTTATTTAATGGAATGCATACCTTAATAATTAAAGATTTCATTCCCTCAGCTGTAAAAAAAGGCCACAGAAAGTATTTGACTTCATCGTAGCAAGGCATTTAACCACTTTAAGAATCTGACCATAACAAAAATCTGTAACAAATGTGTTTCTTTATTTGCATGAACATATGTAAACATTTGCAGAAGTTCTTTCCATATGGACTAGAACTAAAAAAAAGTTGCAGGCAAACTCATTTTTCCTGTTGTACTTTTATATTCCAGTATCCCAGTGGGTTACACAGCTACCAGAGCCTTCGGACAACATCCCTCTCTCATCCCCATCCTGTTTACACAGTTACAAAGGGTGTATCTCTGCAGTGAGCCAAAGGAGGTAACAACTCAGAAGTTCACATCTTCGAAAACCCCCTGAATCACTCAGAAGAACACAAACACAATTGCAGTTTGATCCGCTACCTTCATAAAAATGGTCTCTCCTCTCATTTCTGTATAAATCAGCTCACAATGACCAATAAGCTAGTCCACAAGGTTATTAGTGGATCTTCCACAGCAGCTTCTAATCTAAGTGATAATCATGCACACCAGTAAGTGTTTTTGTACCACATTATTCATCCTAGACATAAAAACTGCTCCACAAATTGGCATTTTAAAGTAAACAAGGAAGACTAATTAGCCCTACAGAAACAAATCCCTGGCACTTGTCATCAAGAAATCCCAGCAGATTTAATTTCCAGCTATAACAAAGAACCAAAACCATATTTTTATTATGCCAAACTTTGGAAACTTTCCATTACCTACAACACTTCCCGAACAAGAACATGCTTTTTAGACAGAAAAATAAAACACAACAAATTTTACTGCTGAATCATTTCTGCATTAGGGAGGAGAGAACACAAGTGCTCTGGAATTGCCCCATACAACTCTCAGTGACGTCCCTGTGTCAACTGTTCGAGTGTGAACCAGAGGAAAAAACCCTCTTTGGGCTCTGATATGGGGAAGCTGGACTCTGAGCTTCGTTCCCCTCAGCCAAGAAGCTGGTCCATGAGCCCAGCATGAAGCATCCCTGAACCCAGTGTGAAGCATCACTTTCCAGCATCAAGAAAACGTTGGAGCAAATGCTCTGTAATGGGCCCACTTCATACACTGACTGTGTGCTTCCAACCTGAGCATTACACATGTGGCAAGAAAGGAAATCCCCCCAGGAGGTGCTGCCTGACATCCACATGAAATGGTCCCTGATGGATTTCCAGAAGGGAAACATGCTGGCATCCTTCTCCCTTTCAGTCAAGGCAAATTTCACAATGAGGAAGCAACAGACAAGCCATGCACCATTTTGAATAGGGAGGCTGGGTGTCTAATCCTTGGGAATAAATAACTTTTGAGATTTAACAAGTTAAGCAGGTAACAGCGCATTGTGCGAGGAATACTCCTCTTGACTGCTGTAGGGACAATGGTACAAAGTGTCTCCTAAGCTCTGGTCTTAAATATATGTTAGACACTCTGCTTAAAATAGGTTGAATGTAGGTTTTCAATATTTCTCAAAAATTACCATTACTGTCACGTTGACGTCCTGAAAATACATAAATTCAGAAAAAAATGCTATTGTGCTTTGTTTTGGGTTTTTTGGGGGGTTTGGTTTTTTGTTGTTTGGGGTTTTTTTCCACAAAAATTACTCTTAAGACCTTCGTGTAAACAATAAGTAATATAAAGTTCATTTTACCTCAAGCTGGAATTAATAACCTTTAAAACAGAAACTTTGACATTCCTCTTATTACAAAATACAAATGGATTACAGAGAGACAAATTACTCCTCTTTAACGTTATTTTAGCTGCCCCGGTTTTCCCAGCAGGAGGACAGAAGCCGAAGCAAGAGCTGCCTGCTCCCCAGGCAGGAACACCTCAGCCCCACTGCTGGGTGGCATCATCCCTGTTACCGCCATCACCCAAGAATATAATTTAAAAGAGCTTCATCTTCCCCACTCTCCCAGCCCACATATTACAAGCATTACTTGTTAAGAGCTTTTGTAGACAAAGAAAAATGCTCTAGTTTATGTTATTATGTTGGCAAAAAAACCAAAGTTTATACTCTTTTAATTGAGTTTAAAGCAGAATTAAATATAAATTAATTTAAACTGAAACAATAACTTAAATTGAAACAATATCCCAGTTTGCACAACAGCAGAGAGCCACCAAAAAGAGCTTCATTAGTTTAAAAATATATCAGCTTTTGCTTAAGTTGGGGCAGCTTTTATATGCACATAGATCTAAAAATCTACTCCCTGCGCACTAAGTTTAACATTAAGTACCACTGTGCTGTTAGTGTTAGATCAAATGTAATGCTTTTTGTTAATCTTTGATGAAGGACTGGCATATTTAATCATTACTTTGTGGACAACAGTAATCAATGTGATCATGAAATATTCCAGATTTACAATGAAGATCATGCACTGTATCATTATCTCTTCTGTAAGAAAGTTTAAAACAAATGAGTTGTTATAAAAGTAGTCACACTTTTTAGCAAAGTGACTGTGAACATTAAACAAACAGATCTGAGTTCATTTTCTCAAGATCTACAAACAACTGTCTTTACCAAGTATAAGCACCAACGGTGCATGCCCATTCATTAAATCACAAAGATACCACCTTTTGAGGGCATCAGGAATTGAATGAATATTTATTTAGTCTGGTAACAAAACAACCAAATCACTTATCCTCTACTACAGGCACTAAGACAGACACTAGACATTTTCTATTGCAATACTAAATATCAGAATATGGCATTAAAATGGTGATATGAGTATCTTTCCAAGTTAAAATCATACATAGCAAAAAAAGCCAAGATAACAAGTCAACATTATCTCTCAATTATTTCTTCATTATGCCGCATAGTATTCTAATGCGCAGTAGTCCTCAGAGATCAGAAAATATTGCATTCTGAAGTGATGGCAGCATTTGCAGGCCATAGACCTGCTCCAGCAAAAAACTTAGCTCTAGGTCAATAAAGTCAACTTCCCAGAAGAGACCCACAATGCTACTAAAACACATACAAACTTTCATTTCCTTAGGAAGCTTTTGGCATGCAATTATTGGAGACCAGAGAAGTATTCAGCAGAAACACCGATACATGCCTCTCCACAGTCTTTCCCAGGCCTCCACAGATGCTATCGGACACCAGCCAGATCGGCTTTTGATCTGATCCAATGCAGCCATTCCCACATGGCTCACGTGAGCAAAGGACCAAACATACACAGAACAATCCTATCTTCATTTGTTTTGCAACAAATTTTTTGCAAACAAAAATTTTCTGTAACCTAGATAACCAATCGATCTTGCTACATACGTTTTCTTGCAGTTCACGGCTACTTGTCTAAATTTTTCAGTTCTGTGGACTGCTCCATCACATAGTTATGACTACACTTTGAAGCCTGTCTAAACATGTCTACAAGATGACCTTTTCATCCACAAAATGTGAATTAAAATAACGTCTTCTATGTGAATGAAGGCAAAAGTAAACTTATTTCTGCCCTAATATCATTTTACATTCTATATTTTAGGGAATTAATCTGTTACTTTATGTTACACAGTACAACTGTAAATTTAGACTCTCTGATCTTTTCTGATAGCTTTTTTTATATCTGTGCATAAAAACAAGGCTAAAGCCACTTTCATAAGATTGGGTCCCGAAATTTTGTGTTACCAGCTTTGAGGAAAACGACCCAAAATGGATCCACATGCCTAAAACATACTTATAACCACATCTCTGTCCTTGGTGACAGAGCAAAGAGCAGTCCCGAATAACCTGAACATGAGCAATATGATAAATGCAGAGATCAGCTCCATGCACGCCACTGCAGATTGCGGTATATGATACTCAGATGTCCCCTCAAACTTGAGACTATCCATTTCTTATGCAAGGACTTCCTTATGATAGTAACAGGGGAAATGTAGGGACTACATTTTTTTCTTTCATCAGTTTCCTGAAGAAGCCATAAGTATTGTGAAAAGAGCAATTACATAGGTTTTATTAGGACCTGATTAGTTTCTCACGACAATATATTGGTCAGTACAGAGAGAAAACACCCTGAACACATGCAGTCAGGATGCAAACAGGCTCATACTTCTTCCCTCAATATTAAGAAAAAGAACTATGCCATTGATTTATCCTATATTAACTGAGCATTGTGCTGCATTAGTGCACAAGCCAGCAACAGGCTACAGTAGGTGGAAGAGCTGACTGTCTCCCAGCAAGCAGCCTACCTGGCTAGAGCTTCCCACAGAGCCAGCAGCACAGAAAGAGAGGCTTCTAGTGAACACTGACTACTTCAAGATGTTTCCAAAGATTATTCACTTTGCAGAAGGATTCCTGCTCCTAATTCTCCCTCTCTTCGCAGGGCATGATTTAGCACATAACAATTACAGATAAATATTTTCATGTTTCCTAGGGCACATCTTTACTGCAAATGGGAATGTGGTGGAGAGATATCCAAACTGACTTTAATCAAACTGGTGTGTGAGTCTCTCTTAGTTTAGTTGTATCAGCATGACTTATATAACCTGCTCTTCAACAACAGCAAAACCAAAAACCAAGTCTAGGCATCTTTACACCATGCCACAAGTCGCAGTGAAGATCCAGAGAAGTCTGTTTCTTATACTCCCTACAAATCTGAAAAAGCAGACTGAAAAGTTTCCAGGAAAAAAAATAAAGGTTACATAACCGGTCTCTTATTTCTAGCTGTCTGTATGATGCTGCTGACATCCATACAACATCAAGCGTAGCGAACAAAAATTTTCTGTAACCTAGATAACCAAATGCTTCCACAATTAATCAAGACAATGCATAAGCTGTAGAAACTGTCAGTAACTTAAAAGAGCATAAGACTGAGAGGTTCAAAGTACTATACCAAGACAGGGTATTTTCATAATAATCCCACTCCATTTCTATCCACCGGGCTGAGCTCAAAACCATCTGCATTATTTTCTGAGTGAAGGAGGCTTCCTCCTCTATCAATTAACTATCACAGTAAGTCATGCTACCAGGACTGAAGACAACTATAAATTACTATCATTTTCCTAACGTGCAAGTTTACAAGTGAATGACGATCCCAAATAATTGAAAGGGTTTGTTTTACAAAAGGCAGGGAGTGCATATTAACTTAATAGATGACAAACTTGAGGCTTATGATGAGAATCTGCCATTGTCTTTTAATCACAGGCTCACAATAAATGGAAATTTGAGAGTTTGTCCTGTCCCACGGGACCATTTGTAAGATTGTAATTAGCTCAGAGCAAACCCACATAAACTTGGATGGAAGAGAAGCTGCAACAGAGAGCTGGAAGCCAGTCTGTATTCACAAAACCGGACTACTAGTTGCAGTTGAAGTTTCCCTCTAAATATTCCTCTTATTTAGCACATGCAGTAACTCCCAAAATATAAATCCTACAGAAGCTAGCTCCAAGCCTTTCAGCTGCAATTAGGACTTTAGATCATCAACAAATTCTTTCCCAGCAAGACGGCCAAATTCAACATAAGCCTAGCAATAACGCCATCGACATTAAACCAAGTATAAATTGATGGAATACAATTAAATAATTCTCAAGGCCACCTGGTAAATAAACGCAGAACAAATTAATTAATTAAAAAGCAAAACTCAGATGATACAATTGCTGATACACATGACTGCTCTTTACTGCTGTGCAGCATGAGAGCAGAAGCTGTGGATTTGATTACAATGTAACACCAGAACATGTTCAATATGCAAGTATCAGGAGCAGAGTGCCATGCTTGGCCCAGCGTGGCTGTAATGAGAAGGTGCACATATTTAAAGGAGACAGACATCTAGAGGACAAACTAAAATTAGAAGCACATTCCCATGGGCAGTCCATGAGAATATTAACATCCTGGTGAAGCCACTAAAAAAAGAACTTCTAAATTTGGAAGGTGACAGGGAAGAGAGAGGTATCATTAAAGCCCTATCAACTGGAAAAAATCCTGGATCAGCAGTTTTGTAGGAGTAAGAAAATCTTCAGTGCATAAACCTGCAAAAACACACTTTAAACTGAGCATACAAGGCATCTATCCATTGGCAATGACAGAGGCTAGTGGTATTTGCAGGGTAAAAGCATTCAGCGTGCTAGGCTGCAGCATGTGAGAAGCCAAGAGACCAGTCCAGCTGGCATCATTTGGTATGCCATGGCTTTGACAGATACTTCCAGGAGCAGAGCAACACAACAGTCTCTCATCATGATGAAAAGCAAATTTGTTACTTTTAAAAGGCAAATGTTTGAAGGAGCAAGGAAAATCCTCAAGGACACCTGAAACTCTTGCTACAAGACAGGGGATGCTTAGGGGTAGAGCTGTCAACCTGGGATCGATTGATTCCTTCCCCTCATTCTCAAGAACAAGGGGAGGATTAGCCAGAGTGGCACCAGCCACTGGCACACCACTGCCACGCACGGGGACAATGGAGGGTAATATCTCAGCACAGCTATGGACACGCTGGGCTAAAGGAGGCAGTCCTGGGTCCTGATGAGGACAGACCTGCAACTATTTGAAAATCAATCAATCAATCAATCAATCATTTTGCTGTGGTAAGTAGTTCACAAGAGAATTCCTCTTAGGAAAATGGAGAAGTAGACAAGAAGCTTTTCAAAATCTAGAGGTTTTCAGTGATTTGTGCAAGATGGTCAGCACTCTTTAGCAGGTCATTGCTGTCATCACTATAAAATCACCACAGTTACCACAATCTGAGCAAGGTAAGTAACTGTACTGTGATTTTTCTTCTCTCATTACCTCTCTAGAACACAACACAGGGATAATTTGTACTGTCACTACTCGTAAGGCATATTTGCATAGACAAAGAGCACACCCTATATCCATGTTGCTAAACAGAGCAGAGCCATGAACTGCTGTTCAGCCAGCCGCCTAGTGTCACAGCAGTACACAGTTTCACCATACTTTGTTCATTGTCTTCAATATAAAATTTTACATTTTATGAAGCAACCAGATTTTCCATATGCTGTTCTCAATTTATAATATCCAAGATATTACAGTATCCAAAATATTATAAAATCCCTTACTGAATAGGTGTTCCATTGGTAGAGATGCAGAAGAAAATTCTATGAAATGGAAAAAGCCAGAAGAAAAGAGATTTTTGCATGTGACATGACACAGACAAGTTCAGCCTATAAACTGTACTTCCAAGTGCACACCTTGCAACTAATTAAAAAATGCATTCCAAAGAGTCAGGCCCTGTTTACAGTAATTTTTAGTAAAATTACACTTTCGTTAAGAACTTATGTCACAATATGTAAACATGAAAGCGGATGTTTTTTTAAGAAGAGAACAAAAACAACCTACAGGGCTGCAGCTGTGTTCAGGAATCATAGAATCATGGTTGGAAAAGGTTTGGCTGGAAAAGACCATTGACTCCAACCATAGAGAACACTGACTTTCCCCTTCCAGTGCCCTGTTTTCTGATCACCAGGAAAGATTACAGAGAATTAAACACTGCAAACAGCTTGCTCCTTGCCCTAAGCTTCTACCAGTGGAGAGGGTGTCAAGGTGGCAGAGAGAGTCTTCTCCAGGGTGCAAATGGCAAGGCAAGATGCAACAGACACACACTGGAGTACGGGATATCCCTAGCTAGGCATAAAGACACTTTTATTTATTTATTTACATTGACAGGAAGGTGATCAAACACTAGAGCAGGGCCCACAGTGGCTGTGCAACCTCTTTTCCTGGAGGTGTTCCAAACTCAGCAAGACATGCCCTGAGCAACCTAATTTTACTGGACATGGCTTGAGCACGGTGGTGGGACTGGATAAAGCCCAGAGATCCCTTCCAACTTGCATGATTCCATGATTTATGATGCTTTGTTTTCCTCCGCCCCACAGGGCACACCAGCCCTCCTCCCTTCCCTCTCTGCAACCCCCATTTCTGAATTTATCCTTTTCTGCATGTCACAGGGAACTGATGGTGCGACAGCAGGGGGGGGGGTAAGGGTGGAACAGGGCTCTGAGGTGGTACAGACAGGCACTTTCTCCTCAGAGACACCTCTTCCAGAAGCAGGCGTGTACCAATCCCTCCCTGCCGCTTCCCTGCTGGTGACAACCCACCCTCCTTGGGTTAGCATGCCAAAGACTCCAAATGAGCAGATTTAGGCTGCTTGGGACACAAATGCTGCCTGAATGATAATTCTCTATTTTCTCTTGAGCAAAGGAAACAGGCCAAGATAAAAGTGCCCCACAGACCAGGCTCAGTCCACAGCCATAGGTTTCAAGGCTGGAGCTCAGCTGGTACCAGAAACTATCTGACAGCAGTTTCACCTCCCATATGAGAGTGCACTAATGCCATCCAGACAGTGACACCCATCCACACTACCGAATATGCTGCAGCCTTTTTACAGTTTGGGGTTTTTTTCCAACTCAAGTAAGAGGTTCACAGTTGTTTTTTTTCAGCATATGGGTGTTGATCCAAGAACCAGTGCAGAATTCACCCATTAAGCTGTCAACAATGCTGTCTGTACAAAGCAAAGGGAACAGAACTTACAATATCCCCTAAAAATGCTCTAAAAACATCTGTGCCAGCTTTAGTGAAAGAAAAAACTTACTTTAGCTTAAGTACTAGAGATCTATGTTTTTGGAGGAAAGGGTCCAGAGGAAAATTACATACTTGTGGTTTAGCTGGGAGTCATGATGTCTATGCGTATGCATAACACGTGGTTGCAGAGTCATAATAAACAAACCTTTCAAACAAAAAAAGTTTTCCAAGATTCATCTTGTGTGTGTAAAAAAAGAGCAATTCATTTTAATCTAGCTTATTTATATGGTTATTGAAGTCAGCAATGTAATTATGAAACTCTTCCTTCCAGAAGGCATATATAGAAACTAAAGCAGAACAAAGGATCAAAATACGAATGGGAAGTGTGGCAGCCATCCTAGCACTGACCCCTTGCAGAAGATTCCTCAAGAGAGATGTTTCAATTCCACTTCCCGTTTCTGTGGATTACACTATTTTACATTTAAAATTACTGGCTACACAAACATCACCTATTTCGGTGCAAATTACCCATATACTTTCTGAGGCAAAAAAATCACAAAATTTATGGCAAATCTAAGTGAAAACTCATTTCCTCGGTATATTAGGGATGTTGCTACAGTTATCAGGGATATTACAACCAGAAATGCTTCACTTGAGCTAGAATAATCTTGTCCTCCATTAAAAGGAAAGAGAGTTAACTTAAGTGTACCAGAGAACAGTGTAATTGTCTGTACTAAAAGACATTTTTACACTCTACAGTAATCCAGAGGAGTAAAACGTAAAGATTCAGTGCCACTCTTACCAGAATAAAAGGATTATGCTGTAACCAAAACAGAGACAAAGGCCTTAACACCTAATAAAGCTGTCTTCACTCTTCTTCCACACTCAGACCACATTACCTGACACAACTTTACATGTTGAAAATTACTGACACATTGGTCAGGACTGGATGACTTACAGTACTTTAACTGTAGTATTTTTTTTCATATTTCATTCACTTCTAGGGTCACAAAGAGCTCTACAGAAAGCCCTTTCCCCACCAAATTCTTACATCAGAAGTGAAAATTTCCAGTCTCCTGGTCTTAAACATCAACTACACACTCACAACAACTTCACAAATTAAAAGAAATCAAATGCATAGTAAAAGCAAATACTGTAGAGAATGAGACAGACTGCAGAAAAGTCAGTTTCAGCAAACACCACAATGCCCTCCTTGTGTCTTCTGGCCTGTTTCAGTCTCATTACAGTACATCTAATTTTTCAAATAGCTACTACAAAAACAACTTCTGTATTCTGCTGTTGCATGTCTACAGCTACATGCTGTAGCCATAGATGAGTTTAAATACCAAATCTGTAATTTTTTAATACTCATGAAATTGGGTTTTACGTTAAGTATGAAATCATCTTGTATCGTATTTGCTGTATACTAATTGTGCTTCTCTTCAGATTCTTGCAAATTCATAAGAAGTCTGACGCACAAACTTGGTGAATATAAAACATAAAGGACACAGAAAACCCATATATCTTTAATCACCCTCTGTCCAAAAAGGACAAGACAACATGGAATTTCTTATTTCCCCCCCACATCAAGGATTTAACAACTCCGTGCTCTAGTTTTGTGTTACTGTAG
>NW_010195940.1:32856-94707 GCF_000695765.1 Mesitornis unicolor
AACCCCAAAATGCAGGCTTTTGCTCCTTTCCTTCAGGAGTAAAGGGACATCTCTGAATAAGCTAAACCACAAATATGCAGAGTTGAATGAGGAACAGTGCCAAGTTAGGGTGCTGTCAATTTCCTCAGCAAACTACAAGGAGTTCCCAGCTCAAAGTATAAAAACCAGAGCAGACTGCAAATAGACATCAGTTTACAAAGTCATGCAGGGACAACCTGTCCTGTTGCCAGGAAGACTTCATTTATCACCTGAAGGGCTGCCACATGTCAGTAAAATCTGCTATGGGTTTAGGAAGATTCATCAGATTCAGACCTGAGACTGATGTAGCTGGCTAGCAGATCCTGTCTGCTTGCCGTATCTTCTACACCATCTATAAAGTGAAGGGAGGAGATGGCAGCATGCAGGGAACAATGCGTTAGCTGATGTGAAGCCAGATGTGTAAGCTCTGCAATGTAAAAACCAGGAGATTTTGGTTATTTACAGTGATCCTGCTACACTGCACACACCATTTTGCTTCTGTACAGCTTCTGACAAGTGGGAATGTAAAGACAACAGCAGCCCTTCCAGTAGGTACAGAGAGAGACAGTGTAACTCTGATTTTGGAAAATACTACCCAACTCAGCGCAAACCATTCAAGAGCAAACTCAATCTGGAAAAAACCCTCCATTTTTACCAGGTCTGAATCACCAATTTTTCAGACGGGGTCAGGACTTGCATCATCAGGCCAATGTTGTTTCTATCATCTGCTGGGACCTCATAAACGAAAGTTACCAAAGCAGGCTCTAAAGCAATATGAAAAGAAGTAATAATAAGATGGTGCAACAGTGTTACACTGTCAAAAATACGTGGACTGCTCAACTAGAAATCAGAGTGCCAAATACAACTTTACCTAAAGAAAATGGTTCAAGAAATCAAAATTTACCAAACGAAGAGAAAGACCAGAAAGGGGGACAATAACAGTGGATTTCTTGGTGAAGAGATAATTATTTTCCTTTATAAATTTTCTTTCCAAATTTCTAAATTTTAAAAAAGGAAGCATTAGTACATGTAACAATAAAAATAATAGTTACACAAGACAACAAATCATTCATGAGTACTTGTTCAGTAAAGGAGGTAAGCTTTTACCATAAGGTGATGAGTAACCGTACAAAGAGAAAAAGCGCTAGGTTCTCCAAACAGTAAAGCTTAGCCTACATTTACATCTTTCATTTTAAACTCTGTTATCTTGGCAAGCTATAATAAGTAAAAACCTATACACATTGATGTTGTTATAGTCATCTCATCATGGTAAGAACATGAGAAATATAGCAATGCTGAAAATCAGACTAATGTACAAACTACTGCAGTCCACGACAAGCTGTTGGAGCTCTGTTATTACAGGAACTTTATCTATGCTTGCCTAGAAATTTCCTACCACGATATAGCAAAGGAATCAGGCCAGATTACTAAGAAATGCTGTAAAAGGAGAAAATACCAGTATTCCCAGGAACTGATCAGGAAGAAAGGACTCTGAGCCGCCACAAAATTTTCTCTCAAGGCCTGAAGTTCAGCTAATGGATTTTGCATCATTTTAATTCTCACTGAGATTGCAGGAGTGTGGACTGACAATAATGTAGGGAGTCCTGAGCAAGTATGCTTCAATAGAGTACTATTATACAAAGGAGCATATCCCAATTTATAGCATATCCAATATTTCTTATTTTTGCTTGTTTATTAGGATACTAAGAGGACAAAAAAAATATACCCGGGCTATGAAGGAAACAAAATTTCAGTGTCACTGCAGACAAGGACATTTACATACTTCTGAAATACTCCAGAGGAAATAATTTTCTACAAATAAAAAACAGAGATGAAACTCTTCAGCCATTGCTTGTAACTTCATGGTTATCCGAAGAATAAACATACAAGCCAAAATGAACATAAGTTTTCTTTCAAACATAAAAGTCAGCATGGCTGGCTTTCTACTACAACTACTTTTATGTAAAGAACTGAGGTGAGAAGAGGCAGAAATCACAACACAAGCAATGCATATTGCTAAGAAATAATGGTATGTGAAAATTATGAGGTAATCCTGTATTTTTCAAACAAACCTTCAAATATACATAATTTGAGTGGGAAATGGGAGATTTGAGAAAGGAAAACAGGAAATAGTATCTCTAACCCACTTTCCTTTTAGGTACTTTTCCTACACCATTCGTAAGACATCATGACTACGTAGCTAAATAGAGAAGAAATCATGGATTTCTTCAAATGAAAAATAATAAAATAAAGAGATGCTGAAAATGAACTGATTTAGTTATACAAAAATCAGTGTCTGGACAGAGACACTGAACTTTCAGAGATATCCTGGAGCTATACTTGAACATGAAGTGAAAACATTTTCTTCAAGGAACATTTCCTTGACACTTTTGTGTTGGATATAAACACAGCCAGTAAAGACTGTCCAGCTTCCTAAGCACTCCAGAAACAGAATCATCACATTTCACTCTTCAACAATAGTCAGCTTTCCAAAAATAATGGCCTGCACATAGTTCTGAACACCAGGAATATATATATCTTCAGTAATAGACAGTTCTTACTATAAAGCTCAAAAAAAATACCACGCTTCAAGTCAGAAAACATAATACCTCTAAGTAATTCTCATACTTTATTTGCCTAAAAGCTCTTATGTTTAACTTCATCATTACAATCATGTTTCTTTTTGCCTTTTTCCTGATAAATAACATTTTCTGGTTATCCTGGCAGACCTCTTCAAATCACCTCCTTTACCTAAATCATACTTATTGACATGTGGATGTCAAAGCTCAGCACAGTACTCTAGAAGTGAATTCTGTTGGCAGATACAAAATAAATACTATTTTCCTCTTTCTGATTGTTACTTCCATGCATCTCAGAATGGTGCTTCCCCTGTGCATTATGGCATCCCCATGAGATCTGCGTTCACATAGTTATTTCCTGTCACCACAGGCTTTTCAAAGTCCCTCTTTTCCAAGATGCAGGCACTCCTCTTCCAAGACTCACACACATTCTTTGTTCTTAGACACGCGAGCTTACATCTACTGGCTGTAAGGCTCCTTAGTCCCACCATACCAAACTGACACCACTTCGATATTTTCTTTAAATCTGCTGATAAAAATATTGAACAAGACGTCTTTAGAACTCTGAAACAGATAATCCCATATACCTGCTTTCATTTTTATTGTGGTTATCTGCTTTCTTAATATCCCTCATAAAGAATATTCTGATTTTTCATAATAAAGAGATTAGCACATAATACAAGCAGTAAAACAAATTCCTTACAGAAGGCAGTTGACACAAGTAGCCAGATTAAAGACTTCCTCGAAAGGATATCAAGTGCACTTGGCAAAATCTATGTCTAAAAAACCTGCTGCACCTAAAAAGCGTTTTTCAAATGACTGTATGCTTCTATAGGCATAACTATGCATAAGTATATGTATCTGTATCAATAAATACAACATCTGTGTACCAAAGTGAATGACTGTGGATTTCTTCAATTTGTAAGGATTTGGAAGTGCCAGACAGCTGGCACTAATTTTGATTTAGTTAGCATACCTTCCAGACACTTATCTATTGAGAATAATCATCAGCAATTTCAATTTTCAAACATGTATTCAAAACTTGGTATCCTATCCTAGTTCAAAATAATTCTTTCAGCAGAAATACCTAATAGGTAATTTGGATGAAGAATTAGGCTCCCTCAATATATCCTTAGATGCTTTATTACTGAACATTTGGTAGATATGTTAATTCCTGAAATAATAATCTGATCATACATACTTCCAAAAAGGCAGCAAAAAATATGTTTGTTTCTACTTTTTCTTTTCTTTTCGTGTGTGTGTGTTTTAACATTTTGCAGCAACTACTTGGGGATATTCAAATCAAGAACTGAAATGAAAATATTTTCATGTGTGTCTCCTTAATTTCCAAATTTCAGAATGCTATCCTTTTGAAAGAAAGCATTCTGATTTAGTCTTCTCGTGGTTTTTTCCCCATAAGCTGTGCTTTTCCAAATCTTTTGTTCAAATTCCACATTAAAAAAAAATAAGCCCCTCACGTCCAGTTTTAAGACTCCTTTGCCAATACCAAAGGAACTTCTTAAGTTTAGAGCACGCGAATACAGACTAAAATTGAAAACCTTTTTCAAATGTCATCCTAACATTTCCTGACTGTGTAACAGCACTCATTAAATAAAATGACCATCAAATCAGTTATGAAACAGATATAAAAATGGCATTGTTGGGAAGCTAAAAATAGGTATGCTGATTGTTAAGAAGTTTAATCCTGAATTCTTTCTTATCCTGATGAAATAACTAAATACTACATATTTTTCTAGTTAGGCAGTAATTGGACACCTACCCTGGAAATACAAAATCAGTGATCTGTAAAAGTTTTTGATAATTCTCTACTTTCTCTGGAAAGATAAATAGAAAATATTTCCAGTGGTTTTGGGGTTTTATTTTAAACTCCACTACTCTAAAGAAAAAAAGAACTTGCTCATATGAAAACTACAACGTGTTTATTCACAGGCTGAAATCTCAAAATGTGGTTCACCACAGCTGTGCTGCTTTACTTTGGGGGAAAAGTATGAAAAAGGTAACTTAAAAGCGTTTTTCGCCCCGAAGTATCTGGTGACATTCTTAAGACTTGCAAGATAATAAACCAAAGAGACCAAGCCAACACTCTAAAGAGGAGTACATAGAATATATGTATTATTTCAGAAATGAAGTTAACCTGAAACTGACACCTTTACAGTAAATCACATTTAGAAGTGGGATTAAATCAAACTAACTAGGAAGAATAAAGAAAAATAAGTCTGAAAGGAACAAGAAAGGATTACCAAACTCAAAAATCTACCACCCCATAATAAATGTGTAATTCATAAAGACGAGTAACTAAAAAAGCTACATTGGATGAAAATAGAACAGATCACTGAGATAATCTTTGAAAAACTGCCCAATCAATTAAACTAGATCTCTGCTTTCCTATAGAGAACATATTTTAAAAAAAACCTCCTGATTTTGAAATTATACGTTCTTATTGTTAACATGACATGTTCCTTTTCTTTTCTGAGCTATTAGAAATTATCAGTGGCAGACAACTCAGGTGAAAATACAGATAAAGAGTAAAACATGAATTTTATATTCATGGACTTGCTAATACTTTTAAACATGTATACTCTTTATCATACACATACTGCAAGCAAAATTTTCTTACAAGTGTTAATCTTTAACATTTTGAGACATATAAAAGATACTATAATCTCTGCTGTTACAGCTGAGTTACCTTCCTCTTGTATACTTCCTTATTTGCTACTAGTGCGTTCTAGTGTGATGTAGTGTTACTACCCATTAGAGATTACTTTTTTGAAAAAAGGACGTGACAGTGACCCAAGAATAAGACATTCAGTCAAGGACAGGCAGCATGCACCTACAACAGTTTTAGGGTTAACATTCAGCTGGCTGAGGGTCTGACTAGAGGCAATGAGAAGGAATGGGAGTAAACAACTGCCAAGGCTGGGCTGTAGCCCAGGAGCAGCCCCAGGGAGGAGGAGAGGGCAGGCACCTGGCCGAGGTGGACGGACAGCCAGCTCAACCTCTTCAGCCCAGTAGCTTACGTGATAGAACTTCATTACTTTTGAAAAGAGTTAACCTTTCCAAGTCTACGAAAACGGTTTCTTTCTTTCAGGCCACATTAATGATCTTTCTCCAAGAGAGAATCTAGATACAAAGTGGCCTTCACTAGAGCAATTATGCAAACAAGAAACTATTGTAACCACAGTAACTGCAAGAGGTCTTTTTTGGGCAGAAACACAGGCAGGGCTGGCGCAGAACAGCTGACAGTAGAAACCGAACAACAGAATATAACATTTCCTGCCAAACCCAAGCGCGCTGATTCCAAGTCATAAAAATCTTCTCTCTGACAGATCTAGAATAGGGCATCTTTTCCGAAACAGGAGTAGACAAATTTGTCTACAATCCTTTGACTGAACTGTGCAGGTAGCAAAGCACGGAATTTGTGCTAAATTCCAGAACACTACCTGCCTGTCACCAAAGCTGCCGTTGCCTGTTTGCATTTCAAGTCATACATTCAGAAATATAAAGACAGTATGTGGAATAGCTGGCCTGCCACAGAGGATATGGACTACATCCCAATATTGGTCCAAGCTACTCAACAAACTAAAGAAATGCTACCGTATGAAATCAATTTAGACATTTGTTTCAACTGAGTTGTTCTGTGCACTTCAGTTCTTGCACTTCATAAGTTTTCTGTTGTTATTTGTTAATCTTCCCTGGCTTGTTCAAACTCACATATATACTCTAAGCCTAGTTACAGCTAGGCACAGGGAAATGACTCTAGAGTGAGACTAGCACCATATGTGTAACCACTGCTTTCCATAACTGCAGAAGAGCTGTACCTCCTCCCTGCAACGAGTTGTACATTCCTCCCTTGTCTTGCACTGCTTTACAATGCAAAAAAATTTGGCTGGGATAAAATAACACAAATAACACCACTCTTCCTCTTTAGCCTAATTTGCATGTCAAACCTCTAAGCTTTTGAGACTGCATAAGCGAGCTTTTTCAGAGATGTGACATTTAATTTTGAACTGCAGTATATTTGTTTTCAATTTATGATAAGGAGTTGATTCTTTCCCAGGCATGAAACAATTAGATTTGTCTAAAAATGTCACGAAGACCAACATCTGTAAGTTAAAAATGAAAAGGAGAAAAACTAATCAGAAGGAAGAACATGCAAACTGCCAAGAACTTTTGCGGTAGCAATCACACATGTTTATTTAAAACATTCAGAGACATTACTAGTTTTTCTGATGACAACTTTTAAGAATGTATGTGGGGACAGAGATGGACAGGAAAACACCACATTTTGCAGAAGTCTCAGATACAGCAAATATTCTTGTCAGAGATACCCTTGGCATACAATTCAGTGTCTGAAAAAAACAGACCCAACTATTTAAAGATCTAGGTACTTATCTGTTTCCACTGTTTTTAAAGCAAGAAAACAGACACGCTCCACATCCCCAGATACCATTTTTCGCTTTCCACGAAAGCTTCAGTAGAAAACATGCAGTTCTGGAAATAAAAGGAGTGGAGCTTTCTGCATTTACTCCTCTTTTCTACAGAAGAACACAACCTCAAACACAAAACAAAACAGGAAAAATATATATCTTAGTAAAAACACCACTAACTTTATTGATGTTAGTCTCCCTCATTTTGCAACGTATGCTGTTAGATGAAATTCTTCTGCAGGTCTCAAAAAGTCATGAGCAGTACTGGAAATAACTCCTCCTACACACGGCTCAAAAAAACCCCAAGCACCTGGCATAGCCAGCTCATTGACGGCAAAGCAATAGCTCAAAGAAGATGAGAGCAGTAAATATTGCTTTAGGTGATCTATTGGGATATTACATTCCATAGAGGAATCAGAAAGGGGCAACACATTACACAGAGTCTTGCTTGCAGATATTACCACTTGACTTCTCTAAGCTGCCATTTGTATTTGTTACTCTGTACTTTCCCTCAGTTTTCTAAACTGATACCTACAGTATAAAGCAATTAAATGTTCCTACCAATATTGGGATGCTTCAAGAGGCGACAGATTCTAGCTTCTCTTTCCAGTTTCTGGTGATCTGCAACAAAAGAAAGCACAACAATTGCTTTTAGTACAAAGATTAATGTAATACAGTGTATTTGCTTTACCAAAGCAAAAAAATACATCATCTGATATGATCTTTAAAAAATACCTCCTTTATTTAGATCCATTAAGATTTTATGTTCAGTTTACAATAGTGAATCCAATTGCTTCTCTAGTGGACTACCACAGTCACTGTTCCATTAGAAAAATCAAGCTGCCAATTTACTGGGGAGAACAGGAAATATTCATGCCATGACCTACAATTACCAAGCAATAAACGACATTATAGCATTAATCAAAATAAGGACAACCTGAACCTCTAAGATTGCTTTCAATCCTACCTGTTAACTGCTATAATGATACCTAGTATACCAGGTACACAGTTCAACATGTGGCAGCCACTCCGACAGAGTGCCAGCACTCCTGCCACCACGTGCTCCCACTGCAATACAATGCTACAGGAACTTCCAGTAACTAATGACCTGCAGTTATTATTTTCCCAGCAGGGTTAATCTCTCAGGCTGATTATTCATTAACCTCAAGATACCCTGAACACACAGGTCCAGGTGTACCATCTGTTGGCTCCCCTTCTCCCTGCCATCTGATTCATTTTAACCTTTGGGTAGAGCAGCAGTCTGTAGGTCTGAACTTGTACACCACTGAGCCCTAATGACACTTCCAGAGATAAAAATACTACTACTTGCGTCAAACTCCATTTTAATTCAGGTTTTTGGCTTCGGATTTTTTTACTGCAGCACACCTTTATAGTATTTGCTGCAAACACCACCATTTATAGTACTACTTCTGCTGCATTTTGGTTAGCATTAAGTAATATAGTACTTGTTTTATGTAATACAAATGAGAGTGTTTGGGAGAGTCCATAAATTACTTACACTGGAAATACCTGAAGGTTCTCAGGTATGTTAAAATTTCTAGTATAAAGGAAGTATAAAACACACAGAAAACTCAGGCAATAAAATACATAATTTGGAGATAAATAAAATAGCCAGCTATTGCCTACTGTAACCCTGTAATTTCAACAGACCTCTAGTGCATTTATCCTCACTTTCTGCAGCATAATTTCTATGGCTGCTAGAATAATAAGCTTTTGTCAAAAGGCAGAAAAGCAGCATGGATTCAATTTTATAATATTAGCTAAAAATAATCTTTCAAAATTGGAAGAGAAATAAACTATAAAGTTCTTGCAGATGAGGCTCTTTTGCTATTATTTTAACTAGCTCCAATTTGATATCAAAGTATATTACAATAACTAATCCTTCACAGGGATTCAAACTTCAAATGTCACACAAGTAATTTGGGTTGTGCTATCTCTGCAATCGTCATTATCCACATTATGTTTGAGAACACTCGTAACAACCGAAAGGGAAATTCTTTTAACTTTCCTTAAGCTCATAAAAATTGTGATCCAGACAGGAAGTTTTGAGTTGAATAACCAGCATTCAGAGAACACAAAAAGTTCAATCTACAGAAGAGTATTAGGCATCAAAATACTACAGCAAGAATGATGAAGTTATCTGGTTTTGCAACGTAACTCTTACAGATCTATCATGGTATCTGCTCTGCTCTCCTAAAGCAGTCAGTGTAATCAGGTTATCTTTCAAAGCCAATAAATCACATTTCCTCTGATACCAGTTTTACACTAGTCTACTGGACATGAGTCAGAATAGGGTTCATGAAAAAAAAACACACTACAAACTCCCTCTTCTTAGGTGCCTGAATACAATAGTGTGATCCTGACGTCCTCCTTTTAGCTGGTGCTCAACGCCACACACTGCCTTCAGCACTCTTCCTTTCACCTCATCTGTGGTGAGTCCTCACGTCCCCTGTTCAAGCCAACCACAGTCCAGAAGCTCCTCCTTCCTGTATCAGCCAAAGAGCAAGAGGAAAATTTGCAGCCACATTTAACCAACAGGCAGTTAGCAGCCTCTGCGGACAGTGCACTTCCAGTTCTACTCTTCCCAGTCAAGCATTGGGTGCTGCTTCATTTTGAGAGTTTAATCTAAGCATAGATCAGCAGAGTTGCCCTAAAAGTGGGAAAACTGAATTTGCAGGATGGCTACACAGATGGCTGTGCCAGCACAAGGAAGATGGGACAGCACAGAGTGACAGCGAGGGCGGCCGGCAGCCTCTGCTGCTGCCAAAAAACTCAGTCTCAAGAAACCACAAGTTCACTTTCCCAAAGATTGCTCTGGCTTCAGCCTGCCTGCTGCGGAGGTGCTTTATGCGTGGCTCCTTAAACAGGACAGAGAGACTCTCTGGACAAGCGAGGTGAAAGCAGTGGGTACAGATGAGAGCAGCAGGTGTGTAAGGGCACATGGCAGCACTCCTGAGCTGGTAGACATTGTCTCTCCCTCCTGTGAGGACTGCTTCACATGAAAAGCATCGACAGCCCCTGCATAAAACACATGAACTGTGATGGGAGCGGTGACCACAACCTAGGCACCTTCGTACCAGGTTGGAGGCTCAATTAAAATTATTTCTGTATTCTGGTTGTTCCAGTAGCAGTTACTATTAAAGACTGAACTGGGACCTTGAGTGTCACTTGATCTCCTGCTGTTGACCATGTTCACCACCAGCTACACAGCTTCGGCAGCCTGTTTGCACAACGCAGTGAACAACTGGCTCCTGATTACAGGCACTCTTGAGTGTCATAATGATATGAATAAAATGACAAATAGTAACACTCGGTGCCTATAAAGCCAATGATGGCTAGAGCACTATATCAAAGATTAACTTATTGATGAACTGTGGAAGCTGGGGTTTGGGTGGGATAGGTGGTTGTTTGCAGGAGTTGGTGTTTGATGTTGGATTTTTTGTTGTTGTTGGGGTTTTTTTTAAGTAAACTGTTAGCAAATAATTCAACTCCTACATTCTCCTGCTGCACTTAATGAAAATGTTCTCAAAAACTTGGGTTGGATACCAAGGGTTTATACACACAGATCTAAGTATCACACAAGCAGCCTCTGAACATAAGTAACAGGAATGAAGCTGACTTCTAAAAAGTGCTGTAACACAGCCTGGAGAGCACTGTCTGTATGGAAGTCAGAAAGCGGAAAGGCTTATTTAACACATCCAACAAGATGACTCTTGACTACTGGGTTTAAAAGTGCATGGGGATAGAGGGACAAGCTGGGCAGGAAAAACTTAAACTTCTGTGGAAGATGTCTCAGGTACAGCACACACCCTTACAGCGGACAGACCCTTGGCAGACAGCTCTGGGTCTGAAACATTCAACCAATCTAGGTGAAGCGAGACAGACCGACCTATTTTACGTACATTTGGAAAGCAAACTATTAAATCACATCAAATAGTAACATAAGAGATACGGAAGTCTTCAGCTCTCCTGACAGATCTTGACAACTTAATATCAAGTAATTGTCCTCAAATAGTAAGCACTATTTTTTTGGTAATTCACTTCATCCAGCTATTTAAGGCATCATCAGTAAAGACTTCAGGAAGCAGAATTAATGATGTCAACAGAGAGGTCACTGACAAATGGCAATGCATTTGAATGCGAGAAGTCCTGTAAAAACTACTGCTGTTGGACAACTTCAAGAAATAGGGGAGTGAGGGGCACATTATCCTTATCCACTGCATTTCTTGTGTCAGAACCAAGAAAATCTGTATTTGAGACAAGCATTGCCAGGCAGCTCCAAGGCGAGGGACTCTAGCAGAGGGACGTCAAAGTGCTGCTCCAAGATGAGCAGAGTATCAGATGTCACACACAAACTGGCTGGCGACTCATCAACATAACTCCACCTCTAAAGAAAAACACACAAAAAAGGCCAAAACAAGCAGTAACCATAATCGGATTGCATGGACACAATTTTTTTCAGAAAATATGAGCAGCATTTGTATATGGCCTTTTCATGAATCAAGAGGGAATCTAAATCAGAGAACCACTGACTGCAAGAATAAAAAGACAGCAGAAATCGTATTTGGTATGAATATTAAGGAAACACCAAATTATCCTGGACACAGCTGAAATTAATTCTTAAATGCTACATTAACAGCAAAACATATGATGTAAAACTAAACATAAAGGCACATTATTTACTTTTACATTCTCTGAAAGTAAAAGGGATTTTCAAAGCCAAATAATGATAAAGTAGGCACTGATTCAGTAATACAGATTAAGGCAAACACACGGAGTTGTGTTGCTCTAGCAATTCTCTCTACAATAAAGGGAAAAAAGTGTTGCAGTGCAAAATGTGAGCCTCTACAGGCAGAATTATAAAAATCCTCCAGAACTCAAAACAAACATACAGCAAATACACTCAGAAAAATCCAACTATCTGATTTCTACTTTGCAAATCTAACTTGACAAGAAAAAAAATATAGTTCATTAGAAAAATAAGTAGTATCTTCAATATTTTGAAATAATTAAGCATAAGTAATAACTTTTTAACCAAATAACTCACAGCTTAAGCATATTTAGGTATCAGTTAATTAGAAGGGTGCTTTTCTGTACATTTTCTCTTCTGTTAGGGATGCCATTCTCCTCTTTTTTTCATATTTAAAAAAATGCACAAATAAAACACATAAAAAGCTAACAATTTTCATTTAAATCATACCAATTAAGATATAAATTTTTAATACAATATTCTTTCTTAAAAGAAAATTTTCCAAGAATTTTTGAAGCCCAGTAGAGAGGTACAGCATATCTCAGTTTTTCTCTGCAATAACCCTAGTCTTTTAAATAAAGCATGTGAAAATTCGCTTACAAGATTTACTATGATGTAACTGCAATTAAGCATCACAAATTTCCCAAAATACTAATTGGAAAATACAACTGTTTGGAATGTAAAAAATACGCTAGAATTGAAATACGGTGCTTTAACTCTTAAATAAAATTATCATGTGTCACAACAATTGCATGGTAAGTTTAGTTTTCAAAATATTAGGACATGAGCAAGTTTAGAAAAAGTTACTACGGATGACAAATCTTAAGAGTCAATAATTTCGCATCAGATGTTAGAAGAAAATTAAAAAGCTCTATCCTTACTTCAAAGCGTCGAGGTAGTTAACACATTTACGTTTAAAAGAACTATAACAACAGACTTAAAATAAAATATAAAAAGCAAACTCCGTTTTTAAATAGTTAGCACTTCGAGTCTGTAAAATACTTTTTAAATCTGGAAGGAAAAAAAAAGAAAGGAAACTTCATTACTTCTTCTGTAATTTGTACTTCCCAATATTTACAGTCAACTTTAACAAGAAGAACAACTGAGTCAATTCAACATATGTTAACAGTTCAGAGTATTTTTATACTCTTGTACCCATACAAGTTTGGAACATTAAGATGCATGCCTAGTGGTGGTGTTATTGTGCTAGTCACCACCTGCCAGCTGAACCATCTTAACCCTCCGTAAAGCCTCAAAGTCACTTGCATGAGAAAATTTGTCAGGTTAACTCTCTTCCATGTTTACTTTATTTTTAATTTTAAAAAAGTAATATAAAATTCCAGAAGTTCACTAGATTAAAAAAAACCCCAACATTTACAATCTGCAAGATAAGCTCAAAGTTCTTTCATGAACTTAAACGCTTCCACTGAGGTTTTATGCTATGAGTTTTAAATTCAGTTGCAGCAGGTTTGAAATACAAGCAGACATACACAGTTACAGTATCTCAATGCCCATCAACTTTGGCTGTAACTTAATCATGAGTTGACCAATAGCCATATTATACACAGAACACAGGGAGACAATATGAAATGCGAACTAAATCAAGCTTGTTTTAGAAGAGCTATGGAAATATGATCAGCGTCTCAGAAAATAAAAAAAATAAAAATACTACTGGTCATTTGGCATAAGATGTCTATCTCCGGTGCACTACCAGCAATGCCTTATAAAAGGCTCTTCTGTACTATCCCAATCTTTATTTACAGGACTACTTGGCATAGCTAGAAACCTGGAAGGTATCCAAGAGTCTTCTGTGAAGTGCAAAATACATCCACGTCAACTCTTCAGGAAAACACAGATATAATAAAGCAATTCATCTCCAACTGAATATAAACACTTGACATTTCTTTGCTATTATTTGCTACACTATAGCTTCTGAACTGACACCATATATGATTAATTTCTCACATACAATAAACATTTTCATTGGTCATTTAACTAAATAAAATGCATTTGATGAGTACATTCTTTTTACATAGGGTACTGCTATCAGACTACACCTGAGAACACTCTGAATCCACAGAGCAGGCAGGTACCACCTGGGTAAGGCAGTCCAGAGTAGTAACCCATACGATGCAAGATGAACATAATACAAATGTTCTTCTTGCTCCAGTAGACAGACAGTAAATTAAACAAGATGAAAGGAACAGAACAAACTCTCAAATGACAGAGCATAAACTAGATGGAGCTCTTTCATTTAACTGAGAACAACTTATCGAGTCTAAACCTGCAAGATTCTGGCAGCCCTGGGCTCGCACTGATGTCACTGAGATTTTAGGATCAACTGCATAAAAAAATAAAGGGTATCTGCATATGTTCATGTACTGAAATATTCTGAAACGACAGCCACTGTAACCGAACAAGGTACTCCATTTATTCAACTACTAATTCTTCTTGCATACTGAACTCCATATTGCTAACTCTGATGCTTCAGTTAGTACATTTCTCTGAAAAAAAGAAAAGCCAAGAACATTTTCCTCATAAAACTAACACTATTTCTCAGAGACAAAACTTCACATTGTAAGGCCTGCCAATTAAAAGCACCCAGTGAATGCAGTTGTTACTCACAATTTCAGCTTACATCTTACAACATCTTACTCAGATATGCTGCTGGATGCACTGTAATACGTGAAACTTACATCGTCATCTTCTTAAGTATAACTATTGTTGTTATTGACTGCATTATAGTATCTCCAGATTTTCACCCCAAATGTAACCAGTGTATTGACTGGTACTAATTAGGTGGTTTCTGGTGTCACAAATTATAATAATGAACTCTCTGCATTTACATAATTCAGTTGCATTTATCAGAGTAGTTGTTATTATACCTGTTATAAAAGGAAATGCTAAGTGAATGTAGATGCCTCACACCATGCACATTTTGCCATAAGGCAGCATAAAGAGCATTACTCCTTGAGTCAGATATGAAAGTGGACCTTAAGGTCCAGAAGATGACAGCTGCACTTCCAAAGAAATAAAGTAATCCTTAGAGTTGGCAGAGGAGTGTCGGAAAACTTCTGAGTAAGTCTGCAGTATGTAAGCTTTTGTGGGGGGACCCAAATGCATATCTAACCTTGTGGGGTACCCTAAGACGACAACTTGCCTTTAAAATCTGGATGTTTCTTCCACATGTTTCAGGAAATACTGTGTTCCTTCCTTCCTCCACTCAGTTTACTTGCAAGTACATCTAACTGTGAATGATGCACACAAATATCTGTTACCCTGTTTCCTGCCAGGTTTCAATTACTGATGAAATGAAGGTGAATGTCAAAGGGCAAGTCCTACCAAAATACTTTGAGCACTCAGCTCCCAAATATCTGAAGCATAGGAGGGTCCTGCCATGACGAGTACAGCCAGATAAATCACCTAGCAGACAGCAAAACCCCACAAATCCTGAGAAAAAGTTTATGATAGCATCTGGCATAAAATGTTTATGCTACAACAATATCAGAGGGGAAAAAAAAACAACTCAATAGGTCACTTACTAAAACCAAAATGTTAATTCCTCTCATTTTTGACAGTAATTCATCCGCTAAAACTGTGTTCACCTGTCAGTACGAAAAGTGAGAAAATGATTATCAGTAAGAATAAACCAAGCTTTAAAGCCAAACATATAATAAAAATGGAACACGTAAGAATATATACTTGCTTCCTTTGCTCTCATTTAATTGCCTATACTTGATTATAAAAACGTCTCCTATACTGTCCACATAAGAAACTGTAAGAAAAGTAAATGAAAAATAGAAATAAGAAGCTCAAAAAGCAGTAAAGCAAATGCAGAAGTAACACTTCATTAATTCTTGATTATTTTACGAAAGCAAGTCCCCATTTGTGAACAATGGCGTCTATCACAGCAATGTAGTTATCAAGATAGCAAAAATATCATTGCCTGTGAAACTGATAAAATCAGAAAGAAGGCAGCAATGAGAATAATACAGTTTTATCAATGGAAAAAAACCTTACAGTCAGCTACAAATAACTTCAATGTGACATGAAACCAAGAGAAACATAAAAGAAAGAAAATCTAATGCACTGAATAACGAAAAATTCAGCCTTTACAATAACTACTGAAATTCTGTGACACCTGAAACAAACAGAATATGGATATACAAAATTTGCAGCACTGACAGACTGTATCAATGTAAAGACTTGAACTAATGCTAATACATATGACGATATTCTAATAGACCAAAATTTCATATTACGACTTACAACGTCTGCATCAGAAAATTAGACTGTCTGTAGAGAGTTTATATTAGGTAGCCAAATAAAGTAACAAATTGTTTAACTGATATAAAAATTTACTTTCTTATAAAAATTTGTATACATAGACTACACCTATTTCTTGAATTAAGTCAGAATATATTGTATAACTAAAGAGGGATATGATTAATGTCTTCAGCATAAATCTCTTCTACTGTAGTGTCATGATTCTTAATCCAAAGCGCAGATCCTGCATGACCACCCAAATCAAGCTTATCACCACAGCAGGACTATGTCTACCACTCACCATCTACCAACACAGGTGTTTAAATTCAACATACTTCCCCAAAGCAAAGCCTCTTTCTAACAATAATCTGTAGTAACTTCTGTGTTTTTCCTGTTATTACTTTATTAGAGCTGGCAGTTCACAGCGAACAATGTAAGTGCAACTCCCCAGTGCTAACTTTTATATCTTTAGTCCCTTTAATTGTCAGTATATGCCTTTTTTTCTCAGTATTGACTGGATATATTATTATTCACTGTGAGATGATGTATGTTTTCTGACACAGCTTGCTTCATCTTTCTGAGGATGGTCTCTACAAGCTGCTTCCTACTCTGTGCTGTAGAGTTGAATATTTTTTTGTTTTTATCATGTTTTTCTTTAAACAAAGAGAAAACAAGGAGCCCTAAGTCACAAGAGACTGTTCAGGTTGCACTGCAGCGTCCCTTAAAGCCTACCCCAGACCACCTTGACCCTTACATTTTCCCATGAAAATCAGAAGACAACTGCAGAAATTCTGACAAGAGGATGCACTAGGGCACAGCTGTACTTTCTTTCTACTATTAGTATTATTTGACTAAAAAAAAAAATTTCTTTCGCTCACTCTTTCTCCCTCAGAGAACAAAAAAGTTCCTAGTAAAAGGAAACCTTGTAATGGATTAAAATCTCTCTCTTCTCCTCATGCATTTTTTGTTTCTACTAGAATTTGAAATTTATTGTTGCAGAACGTAACCTCTGGGCACCTAAAAATCTCACCAGAATAAGCTTTTCTATCTTAACAATACAGATCAAGAGACTATTCCCTGAGAGAAAAGGTGTTTAAGGTCTTTGAACTGATAGGGAGTCAAGTGTCAGAGAGCTCTGACCTGCTTAGGAGATGAAGTTCTTTGCTAGAAACTGAAGCTCTGCTCCACGTAATTTCTAGGCAGATCAGTCACCAGGTAGGACCAAACCACTCGACCTTTTAGCAGCTTCTGGGCTGTGCAAAGACACACCCAACACCTGGTAGTATTTAGGCAGGCGGATATTGAATGGGAAATTTCATGGGCACAACATGGATGTGAGGAACCTGAAGTTTTACATCCTGTGTCAGATCTGATCCTGATTCATTATATACAGGACATTTGTAAGATTAGGAGTTTAGAACTGAAAACAGCCTAGTGGGTCTGTGAATGTTTCACTGATGAACAAAAACCTTTTCTTTGTGCTCTTTACCATAGGAACACCATATGCAAACAGATTTTTTTAACCTACGTGAGGGAGGGAGGCACATAAGTGGACTGAGGCTCTCCCTACTGACCTGCGCAGTGTATAGTCATTCACGTACCTTCCATACCACGCAAGGACACAGCTCTGAAGGTCTCCCACCCCAGACCACACGCACAGCCGGAGCTGCTACAGACTTTCAGTCCAGGATCTCTCCTGTTTTGCACGAGTTTCCTGTATTCCTGTTTTTCACTAAATGTTTCAAAAGAATTATTCAAAACAATGAATCTTCTCAAAGTAGAAATTACGAGGCCAGTTCACAGGCTGCACTGACATCATTAGGCGCCAAGGCCATGCACACACAAAAAAAATGCAGACTTGCAGCCATACTGCTCTCTTCCCACAGTAGAGGCAGAGCGTGGCCGCACCTGGGAACAGGAAGGCAGACCATGTTTCCTGGCAGGAACACAGTTTGTCCAAACAAACTTTCCCATCTTACACTTCAGGAACAAAAACAAGTGGCTGGAACCAGCCTATGGATGATGTTGCTACAATGCACAGATGAAGTTAATCGAGCTCTCCCTTGAGAAACAAATGTGCTACATGTAATAAAAATATGTAAAATTGAAATGTTAAGATTGCAATAAACCCTTCCATGCGTGCAGATGCTAGGCCAAAAAAAAATACAGAGCTGCAAAAATTTATGCGGTGGGGGGGGAAGCATCAAAGAAAGCTTACTTTTCAGTACTACCAAAATGTCAAATGTGATTTCTGAGTGATCTGAAACAGCAGCCATATTCTTTCTACACATTTTTCCCTGACAATTATGCAAACCAGCTCTTTGTAACTCAGTGGGGGAGACACAAAGGTTAACTTCCCTCTCCCATCCCTATTTTGTCAGCTTCTCTGACAAACATATAGAGCACAATTAAGTATTCCAGGTATCATGGAATGTAAATATTCAGGGTTTAAGGGTATATTGTGTAAGAGGAATGGTGTTGCACAACAGTGACTTGCTTTAAGTCTAGGAATGCGGTTTATACAAAACCTAACTGCATCAAATACATTTCTTGTAAACTCTCTCTAAGGAAGTATTAAGGCTCTGGAAGCAGGCCAGTTCTATTTCTTAGAACTGACTATTTCTGTAAACTGAAGCCACTAGTAGTGACCAACAATATTACTAAGCCCCTGACTGAGCTGGTTCTTACGGAAGATAATTTATAGACCTTTAGTACTTTGCAACTCAGTGATTTTCAGCCCATAAGAGAAAACAAGAACCACATTTATTCATATAACAGCATATCACACAGCCCTTAGAATTTTTCATTACTCAGTTCATGCTACAGAAATGCTCACACATAAGCCTCACTTATCCCTTCTACTATTCTTACAGAAGGTAAATACTAAGGAATACAGTCCTTCAATTCCCAAAAGCACTTTTTCAAAATGAATGCTCTAGCATTCACTCCCTGCTTCTGGGGAAACATTTGAAAATTGAGTCTTTACTCACTCCTCTCTTCCTAATATTTATAGCTAAGAAAGTGGGACATTCTTATAATCAACAATTACGGATGCTAAGAGTACGCATCTGACGCACCCCTCCTAGTGTTTCCTGAACAGAAGCCCACGCCAGGTGTTCATTGTTATAAAGACATCTTCTCCATGGACACCCGGGTCCATAATAGATAAGAGCATGCAACAATAGCAGAGCCAATTCTTTTATTAGGCCATTGGTCAAAAGCATCCATGGACCAGAAATCAGGGCACAGAGTATGCCTCCAGCTATTCCTGTGACTATGTTCACATACACACTTCTATTCAATAAGGCTTCTCAATATTAAGGAAAAGCAAAATATATTAATCCAAGATGCTTTGTTACAATAATAAATAAAACCCACACCTGTTGATTTTCAAATTCTGCTCCAGGGCATTAAGAAAACAAAAGGCACACTTGTGCTCAGCTGTGAAGGCTGCCAACAATAGCAGTTTTCACTTGGCTAATGCTCCTGTAGGGCTTTCTTCCACTTCCCACCCACTTTCTATTTTAATATTTTAGCGTTCACAGTGTGTGTGAATTCAATAAATAGACACAGCGACTTCATTCCTACCTACAAAGCATGGATTACAGAGTCAGAGATGGTAGAAGCCACCTTATCAAGACACTTTAACCCTAATTTCTATGACAACTATGACCAAAAAAAGTGCAAGATATTCCTATGTTTCTTCTGTTTCTATCACCACTGCTAAAAAATGAGGAGCACATGGTTTGGGTTTTTTTTTATAGGTCACAAAAGGAGTAAAGAGAACATATGACATTAATAACACGGCACTGAGACAAGAAGATTTTACTTTTTTATATTATTTGTGTTTAATAATGTCCAAAATTAACTGACTGAAGAGACCAACAGAATAATTATATGAATGCAGACTGCGTTTTACTTAAATGTTGGGAACCTTTAAACAGTTCTTAAAAGCACTCATTCACATGGTGCTAAGTTCAAGCTAATAAATCTTTTTTTTTTCCTTCCCTTTTCATACTCTAATTTACTGCGGATTAAACAGCCAACTGGCAATTCACTCACTTTGCTCAGAGAAGTGACTTACAAAGGCAAGAAGAGCATTAGTTAAAGTCTGAAACTTCTGCATTGTCTCAGCAAGCCACCCTGGCATAGTGAAAACAACTTTAAAAAACAGTCCCTAGAGAACAAGAAGTAGTTACTGTTTATATGTATTTTGCCTATTTCTGGGTTAAATACTCTCATCAGGTTAGAGGAGATAAATCTCCACTTTTTAAAATAAGACATATGTATTTTAATATATGTTTTATATATTACACAAAAATATATGTACTATTACATACAGTAATTTTATATGTATTTTACATACTGCACAAACAGTACATCTACCGAAACTGAGTAATATGCTGTAAAAATCTTTAGCGCCAATGTAAACAGAAAGGCCTTGAGAGCCAGCTAAGTGCAAGTTTACAGTGTTTACAGTGTGCCCCATCATCTCTCCTCTATATCACCTCTATTCTTATCTTCTGTCCAGCGCTGCATGTTGTACCACCTCCCTAATACATCTTCATGCCAGACCTACATTTGCCTAAACAGGAAAATCTGCATGTACTTTTTATCCCAAATCTGTTTACTACTTCTTTCTGTCCTTACAGCAGTACCTTTTCTTTTGTGACTCAAACTTGCAAATTCTTAAAACCGACAAGTCAGCTATCTCTTCTTTAACCCTTCCTCTTTTTGGATCATAATTTGTTTTTGGCAACAACTCTACATACAAGACCTGAGCATATTTAGAAGCAGAACAATAAGGATTCTTTTGCAACTGACCACTTCTGTTCCCTATTGCCTCAGTTTCCCACTTCTGGCTTCACACAGTACAGCCTCCCAGAACTCTTCTCTCATCTGGAACCTCAAACCAACTGTTTCCCACCACTTTTAGCAAGTGACCATCCTGGAGTCCCTTAACTGACCTGTCACTTTTTGTATGATGTTTATATACTAGGTTTTGAAAGGTCTTCACATTTTCTCCTTGCAGCCCTTTGCTCTCTGCATTTACCCTTTCCATCTCTAAACAAATGGACATCCTTCATCTTGCGTGCTGGGAACTCTCTCTGCAGCTTCCTAAGAAGCTGTTGAGCTCTTCTCCCTGGTACACAGTGACAGGTTGTGTGGGAATGGCTCAAAGCTGCACCAGGCGAGGTTCAGACTTGACATGAGGAAGTGTTTCTTTATTGAGAAGGTGCTCTAACACTGGAACAGGCTTCCCAGAGGTGGGTGATGCCTCAAGCCTTTCAGTGTTTAAGGGGCATTTGGACAAAGCCCTTAACATGCTTTAATTTTCAGTCAGCTCTGAAATGGTCAGGCAGTTGGACTATCTGATCACTGTATGTCTCTTCCAACTGAAATAGTCTATTCCAGTCGTACTTGAGTAGTTCAGACATTAAACATGACAAGTGACGCTCCAGAATACGCAACCTTCCTCCACTTACTCTCAGCAGGAGTTAAGGCAGAGCACTGAGCAAACCAAAACCACTGAGACTGCTTTAGCACAACACATTTCACCCAAATGTCAGCTTCTATTTTTCAGATTTTACAGAGGAATACATAACAACTCAGCAGCTGGAGTTTCAGGATCCTTACCACCTTCCTGCACTGTACAGTTAGACAAGGTGAGATCGTCAAATGAGATTAAAGGAGAGCAATTTGAAGAAAACTCTGCCTTATACATTGAGCTTAGACTAACACTGAAATCACCTGTAATTACAAAATGCTGCTGAATCAGCACTTTTAGTTCTGCGAAGCATCTGTCTGAAGGCCTTTCCATATATCCCCTTGTGCTAAGGGGTGTGAAAGCTGTATGATCCAGTCACAAAAATCACAAATTTTGTTTCCTGATTTAGTCAGAAATGCCTCAATTAACAGGAGTATTCACAACACAAGTGAGTCAGCAGGTATAGCTAACAGAAATGACAGCTTCATCCCTTGTGGGGGACACTGCAAACTTGGTGAGCAGCTTAATGACTGCTTGCTTTTAAATGGAACTTGATAAACTTACTAGATCTGTGTAACACAGCTGTCTGATGGCTTTGTTATATTAACTACAGAGGTTTTATTTTCCAGTCCTATGTTCCAACATGTGAAAACGAAGAGAAGCAGGTCTGCAAAATACTAAATCCTTGAGTACTCGCTCCCGCATATTTTCACATACCCTGTTATTAGTGTTATATATCTGCTCCTGAATAAATAGCTCTAAACCATAATTAGGGAAATATTTTTTCTGTTTCTTAACTCATTTTCTACATAAAGTTGAAGTAAGTTTGCAGGAAACAACTACATTTGGAGAAAAATTCTTAGGAATTGTAGGTAAGTTCAGAAAAATACAACATATATAAGAGATGCCTGGAATTTGAGCTGTCAACTTGACAGTCTAACTAGCACTAAATCAATTACAGTTTGCTTCTTCCAAAGTGTCCTACCATCAAATGTTCAGTGCAACTAACATTTGCAACTAACCGCTGCAAAGAACAACTTTTGAACTCTGACTTTAAGTTCTTTATTCTGACAAAGTTTATTTTAATAAAGCACATCAATGATCAGCGTCTTTTGCCATGATGTCATTCCTAGAACAATATATTGCATTAATTGTTTGGGAGAAAGAAACGTCGTTTGGTTGGGTTTTTTTAAATTATTTTTTCAAAGAGAAGATGACCAGTGGGGATGTTCAGTTCACTGATAGCCTAGGGATGCTACAGTAATCCATATTTAACAGAAAGGGAAAAAAATAGAGTAGTCAAAGGCAGAAATTCCATTGCGCAGAAAAGGTCAGCAACTTTTATTTCTAACATTTCCTTTAGTCACTGTTACTTTAAAACGAAACATTACACATGACTTATCCTACCAGAGACTAAGGGCTTCTTTTATGCAAACCCACTTGAAATCACTGACATTTGTCTTAATAAAGGCACAAGGTCTTTAACCCCCTAGGAGGAAACAACTGTAGAATTAGAATCAAGTCCAAAAAGAAAAAAAAAATAATGGTTTGGCAGCTATCATTATGACTCAGAGGAAATTTATTAAGCACATCAAAGCCAAAGCTTTTCATAACAAAAAGAAATGCTAAGAATACATAAGCACACGCTTACAGGAATATTTCTTCAAAAATAACAGTAGGCTGTACTAGTACTATAGGACTAAAATGCTACTACATTAATAAAAATGTCCTAATGGCAAAACCTCAATACTTACCAAATAGTAGGTCTAGGTACTTACTTGTACATGGCCCATAAAAAAGCTAAAGCAGTAGTAATAATAAAGGGGTTCCACATCAAACAGTAATTTGATTACCTTATCCATTACCATTAACTTATTTTAAAAGAAATAAGTGGTTTATGACTAACACACTGTATTAATTTTTTGCTACTCTGCCAAATTGCTAAGTCTTTGCTCATAAGATTAACAAATCTCCTAAAATACCATGTGCATGAATGGATTTTAACCAACTGAAGCTTTACATTACAGCAGACTAAGATACCAGGATCCTAACTCCATTAACTCCCAAGCTACATGAGTATGTTTTTATTCTGAAAGTGGATCACCTTGACATTATTTGTAGAATCACCTTCTTGTAACAATTCACTGAGTTCGTAAAAGCAATTTTTTTAAAAGTATTGTCTTGCAGACACAAGACACTACCTAAACAGCATCTATTCTCAAATAAATCTCAGAGGAATACTGTTGTTATTGCTAAAGTACCCCCACAGTAATTTCAGTCAATGCTAACTGGTGAATCCTTTATTGAAGGTTAGTGGTTTAATTTGTATTAATCTAGAGCTTTGTCTTTGTAAGACTGCACGGATATCCTATTCTTTCAGTTGGATTTTCAAACAATGCAAACTCACCATAACTGACTGAACCGTGAAAACACAAAAGCCTCTAGAAACAAAGGATAAATGCCCAAATTCTCCAAGTGTTTTGCCTCCCAATTCCTAACTTGTCTTATTTCAATAAAATATTCACACCTAAATGGCTTGCCTGATTTAACAGTTGCCATCATTCCACTCCTTCTACAGATTCTCAGTGAAGATGCTTCCAGTCAAGTAAGTCTGAGGCTTGTTTGTTTGTTTTAATTAAGGTGAAGACAGAATAAACAGGACTTTTTAAAACAGCCATCAAAAAGTAAAAGAAAGCATTACTGTCAGTAGCTTCTGCACTCTGTGCCATACATTATATCCAGAAGAAAATCAAAGGAACTCTTAAGCATACAGAAATCCTGTATCACATTAAGCCATCTAGTGTTGCAAACAGGGAGGCAAAGTAGCCTCTTTAATGGCCAGTGGTTGCACAGGACCTGCCGAAAGGCACTTCAGCTTTTTCCCCTCTACTAGGGCCACTAACACTTGGGTATTTGCATGTGTAATGCTAGTTCCTAAGCTGCCAGCCTTTTCCATAGCTACTTAGAAAACACTATAAAAATGGGTTATTTCTCTATTGGTGAAACAAACAGGTTAAGTAAATAAATTCTCTGCCTCAAAAAAATAAAAAAAGATCCCAGACTACATGGAGGAGCATGAGAGAGAAACAACTGTGAGGAAAACCTGTCAAAAGGAGAAAAACCCCAATAAGCCTACTACGTAAAAGAACACTTGATGCATTTCAGTTTCATATGTTGTCAGATTCATCCCTGGTTCAACTTTAGCATTAAAGATATGATCAGTCATTTAAAGCCGCATGCAGCTTTCAGGGATAAAACAAACTTGGTCAATAGCCTACTGTAGATAATGAATGTTTATCCCTTGTTTCTGCAAATAAAGACCCCAGGGAGGATATTCTAATATTCCATAGAGTGAAAATGCTGGCACAGTGACTATTATTAGCTGTCTGAAAGTGTAAAACTGGAATATTTTAAAAAGTAATTATTGGACAGTATTGTACAGATATTACAAATGACAAGAAGAAAGTAATCAATAGAACTGGGAAATTATGGAATTTTATTAGCCTGATGATTTAGAAAGAATGAGTATGTAAGCATACACTTACAGCAACATGATTTGTTCAAAAAATCCACACTGTCACTTTAAGTCAAGAATTTCATTATTCTCATTAGAGATGGTTTGTTTGAGGTGTTCTATTGTGTGATGCAAGTGTGTCTTTGAAAAATCACAGCACTTGGGCTGCGAGAAAAAACCAAACATCTACAACCCCCTGCCGAAAAATACAGCCCAAACCACATCTAAACAACAACAATAAAATGTAATTCTGAGTCAAATGGAGGAATTTCAATTTACTTGGCAGAAAAACCCTCAACTAGATAGAGGTTATTTCCAACAAGAAAAACTGATGTTTTGTTCAATTCCTGTTCTCCCCGAGTATCAAGCCTCTGGTATTGTCAGTTTTTGCTAAGATCCGCTGCATATCTGAAAACATTATTTAGTGGAAATACTTTAAATTATGAATGTTATGTATCACTATTATTAAACAACCAAATGTAATCTGGTTTCCATGGTACACTGACTTGTCTACTTAAACACTTTTCCACTAACTGAATCTACTTTAGGGAAAAACCTCTCTCTTCTGAAAATGAGGTAAGAGAACTGGAAGAGGGAAATAACCCAGCCTGGCAGTTATTTAATTAAAACTGCCAGTTCTAATTAAATTGCTTGCAAAGCACTAAGGAAATAGTACTACTGTTAAACCAAAGTAATTGAACAGAAATTGAACAGAAACTCATATACTGTATTTCTGCTGTTCTCTTTAAAAGAAATAGAGTTATAATATAAAATTTTAGTTTTCTGTCTTTCTTCCTCCCCTTTTCACCCACACACACTTTTTTTATTTTCTCATCATCGCCAATACACCTTGAGACAGACAAGACTAGTATTTTAGCCAACCTTTCTTAATTGGAAATAGCTGAAGATATAATTAAGGGCAGAGATGCCACTGAATCAACATGTGCACAAAATCTTGCCAGGACCTACAGAAGGGAGGTGAAAGAAGTTACATACAGATTTCTTCAAAATCAGTCCCCTCCAAGACAAGTTACTACTGTACCATACTGGGATCTTCTGTAGACATCAGGTTTAAAAATAGGCAGCGTCAATTTAAAGTTTGTCTCTTTACCTGGGATTTTCTCATAAGCTCCTTACTAAGATCAAATTGTTGGCTATTTACTCTGCTATCATCTTACATGGTGGAAACCACTCGGCAATCTTCCCTCTTACCCAAGCATTCCTCATTTAATGCACCTAGGATGCCGTGTTCACCTTCCACTAAAGACCTAAACAACCTCTAAGCAAGACCGCAGCTGCAAAGAGAGCAGGATACCACCTAAACATCACTTTTGTCACTTACTGGTCAGAATAATGCAAGTCCTTAAGGCCCAGACAACGAAGCGTGGGTCAGACACAAAGACGACATAATGCATCACTGTCACTCAGAAAATCACTACCTAAACCAGCCCCCTAAGCCTAGAGACAACCAGGTGTCTCCCTATTGGTACAGTGGCAGAATTTACAAATTCAAGCAAGGACTGAGGCACCAAGAAGCCCTCACCTCCTGCATAATGCTCACGGTGCTCTAGAAACTGATACTAAAGCCACCTCATGAATCTGATCCACTGTTATTTTTCTAGAGCATATTTAAAATCTACTGACTTTTAAAAGGTCGTTGTGAATGTTTTCCCTTTTTCAACTTTCTTTGGTATTTCAGCTACTAACAGCTAGGGCACTCCCAAAGGAAAAGAGGATTTACTGTCCTCTTTAGATCAAATGCATTCACAGAACTGCACCAATTAGCAGAAAGGCACTATTTGAGCTAGACTTTTCCCAGTGTTCCACCAAAAAATGAAATCACCATGAAAGTTAAGAAAAACAGCAAGCAAAAGACAAAAATATTTTGTTGCTGGCAATGATGACTTTTACTTAAGAAAAAGAGGTATCTCTGCTCCAGCATTTTTCCTCTCCACAGGATTACATATTGTACTTTGTACTACTCAGTAAGAAGAACGAAAATAAACCTACCCCCACCTAATGAGGTCCTGAAGACCAAAATCCAACCTTATTCCCTCAAGCATCCACATCATGGAGCCACACACTGTTATATCCTTTCCACCTCAAAGACTCTAAGCACTCCTTTTTTTTTCTTCCAGTGTCACATCTTCAGTTGGATAATGTCCTCATGCCAGCCCTGATTAAAACCTCATTGTTAGACAGAAAATGAAAATGAGCCAGGCTGAAGAAACTGCCCGGCAGGAACCTCATGCAGCTCAACATGAAGAAGTGCAGAGTCCAGCACCTGGGGAGGAACATGCACAAGTGCATGCTGAGGGTAACCAGCTGGAAAGCAGCTCTGCAGAAAAGGACCTGGGGATTTGGTGGTGGAAGGACCAGAGGCATTTGGCACAAACTGAAACACAGGAGGCTCCCTCTCAATATCAGGAAACAGTTTTTTACTGTGAGGGTGACAGAGCACTGGCATAGGTTGCCCAGGTGGAGTCTCCATCCCTGCAGCTATTCAAAAGCCATCTGAACATAGCCCTGGGCAGCCTGCTCTAGGTGGCCTGGCTTGAGCAGGGGAGTTGGACCACCTGACCTCCAGAGGTACCTTCCAACCTCAGCCAGTCTGCGATTCTGTGAGCCCTCAGTGTGAAGAAAGCCTAGATGCTGGACATCCCGAACCAGCTCACTGTTACCAACATTTGGCTTCAGTGTCTTCAAACACAAGTGTTTCAAACAGAGTGCATGATCCTCATTCCTTGAATGAACTGTTAATACATTTTCCAGAGAGGGTTCCAAAGTCTGGACTCATACTAAACCAAGCTCTTCAATACCAGTTTCAGAAGACCCATTTAATGCCACCACAGGAACAAGTAAAAGCACACACACTCCTAAGCCCTCTCACCTCATGGTACATCAAAATTCCAATTGTGCAACCTCATAGATCTTTTTCCCATGTATTTTTTTGTGCTTAATGCAATTATCTGCTTAGGTAATCTTTATTTTATTAACAATACCCTGACTAATTTGCCATGAGCCTCCTGCTCTGAAATTCCCAAAATAATTGTAACCATGCCACACCTTTACACATCAAACCATTTTCTGATGGCTTACATGAGAAAGCAAGCTTTCTGTTAGCTAAACAGGGTGTCCACCATGACAGGAATCTCAATTAGGATTAGACTAAGAGCAGAAAACCCTTTAATTCCCCTAACTATGATGTGGACAGATAATGATTTCTGGCATATACTACTGCACCTGCTGAATACAATATGCAACAATATCTATGACAAATACAGCTGACCACATTTTCCTCTGGAACCTGCCCCCTTTTTGCTCCTCAGGCAATATAAAGAGTGTGCAAATAAGCAGAATATTTCCTTTTAAAAAGGGAGAGGTCTATTTCCATCTTTGCTCCAAACGTTCACTGAAATAAATATATCAATGATAAGAAAGTATCATACTGAGGAAGCGTTAGTATGCTGAGCAGCATCAGTCTAGCAAAAATACACTTTAAGTTAGCTGTCTATCTTTAAAGCACACTAGGGCGAAAGCAGCTTTCACAATTAGCAAGTGCTAAATAGCTCCTTGCACCCCCCTTTCACTTCTGCATAATGAGTATGACAAACTCTTATACCATGCGGCAAAATTGAGTGATGGTGCCATGGAAAACATTACTCTGAATTGCCTAATTTTCACATTCTTAAAGTCTGATTCATAAACTGTATAACTGCTGAACTGTGTGCAAGGTTATTATGCAAGATGTACAAACAGTTGTCTCCAGTCTTCATTGACTCGGTTCCAACAACTACAGTACTGCCTGTAAAACGTGCACTATGCTAGGTAAATACTAAGAATCCAACTGTGGCCTGGTGATATGATAGAGCACCAAAATCTTGATTACCATGGGAAGCATTAGCAGTACAGTTATCACCTCTATAACACTGTCCACTGATATCCATACATTCCCGAATTTAGTCCTGAACAAGCATAACACTCTCCAAATGGCAGGTTGCTTTTTTTTAAATTAAGAATTTAGAGGAGGTCTTACTCAGAGAAGAGAAAATAGGCACCTCAGTAAATGTACAAAGCCAGCTACTCACACCCTTCCCTGGCAGAGGGCCTGCCACTGTAGTCATTATTCTGGGAGAACTCTCACTGAGGAAACTGGTCCACAGCATGCAAATTATGAGTCATGCTACAAACACTTGGCTCCTGTAGACGTTTCCCATCTAATTAAAATTCACTCAAACATCCTACAATCTGGCTTTTACCATAACAATATCAATATCTGTGTCTGCTGCCAAAAGACTGTTCAGCACCACAGACTGGCTCCAGAGGTAGCACATACAAATAAAACTGAAAGAGACGCTGAAAATAGATTATTTTGTTATCTCTTTCCTCAAGGGACCTAGTTACAGGCAGCCAGGAATCAAGCTGCTGCGCCTTTTTTTTTTTTTTTTTTTTTTTAAAGAATCACTTGAAGCAGCAGTAGAATACAATGTAAAAGAAACACATATGCACTAAGTAAACTGTTTCCATATATTATAGACTAGCCTAAAAGATTTGCTGAACATGGTCTGCCTTCATTTTTTCCTCCCACAGGGTTTGTAAAAACCCTTCTGTAGCCTTTTATTTTTAATTGGATGTTTTGATGCAATGTTTAGTTAATTTAGCTTTATTGGTTTTATTTCTGCTTTAACTCTCTTGAGAATTTCCTCAATTGCTACTTTCATTTTGAAAGTGGAGTGCAAAGATACCAGTGAAGACTTGGTGACCTGTGCAACTATCAGGCATACAGTAGTAAGACAGCATACTACTGAGCCCAAAAGAGGCAACATAAAAATTTTTCTCTTGCAAAAAAGATTCCTTGGGTTTCTCTCTTTATGTAACCCTGTGGATCAGGCTACAATCAAAGCCAGTGTCACTGTCACATAGGACTGCTAGACAGCTGCTAAAATGAAGTTACACTTAAAAGTACTTTGAGGCTTCATATTTGAGCATACAGTTTCTTCAGCTACACTAACCGCTACAAAAAGAGATCAAAATACTTAATATTAGTGTCTCGGCTTTTTGAAGAGAAAAGAAGTCCAGTCATCATCATCAGAAACACATAAGTGAAAATAAATCCTATTGAGAATAAAAAACTATCCCAATCTTTTATCTGTAGTATAATCAAAGTACAGAAGTATTAAAACAAAAAATCACCTTTAAATCCCAAGTTAATAGAGGTTTCTTTTGCAAGCCCATGTGCTCTCTGAGACAGTCTTGCTTTAAAAAACAGACTAGTGTTCTGCTGTTCCAAATTAATGTGGTGTGCTATCAGAGAATTAACTAATAAAGTAATGAAAATCCAAATCTATGAACACTTTCTGCTTAATGTTAAGAACAGAATAAAACAAAAACCACAAAAAACCCAAAGGCATGGGGATGTTGTGCATACCTAAACACAGAAAACAACATTGGAGAACACAAGCTGGTAGTTACACCTCTTGTTCCCTGCCCAGGATTATGTTTCCAGTCCTTACCCAGGTAAGTGGTAGCTGAGGGTTCAGCAAGCTGGCTGAACCCACTGACATTAAGTCATGCTTCATTTCAGGCAACTTAGAAACACACTAGTCTGAGGAGACAGGAAAACCATCTACTATGTCTTTTCTACTGGAATGTATGGCTTTAGAGAGCTAGCCAAATCATTTAAAGGAGGGGAGGGGAGAGAGGGGAAGGGAGGAGAGCTTTTTCTAACACTGACATATTTTAAATTCTAGGGATTGCAGGCACATGAACAGTGTTAATGACTGTCAAGTCGGAGATAAAGGCTGACATACTGCCAGCACTGAAGGCCAGCAAGACACAAAGTGTGGAGAGGCAAAGTAGTGACTTTTCTGCTAGACTGTGACTGGTATTCTTTAGACCTCTAAAAATCCAGAGGCAGAAAACTGACTCTTCTATTATCAGCAAATATCTTCATCTGAACCACAAACATTTCTCATTATCTGTGATGTCCATCTGTGACACTACTAACTGAATTCTAAAGATTGGCCACTGCTGTATTTCATTCAAGGTTTTGGACACAGTTGCCCTCATTCCCAACCCTTGGCCGTTCTCAGTCAAGAAAGACCCCAGCAGACAAGCCTGTTAAGACTTGCAACCCCCCCAGGAGGCAGCATGGTTAAACAAAGACCAAATTACTTAATACAAGCAAATCTTCTCAGTCTAAGAATAATGTAAACAATGCTTAGATCAAGAAAATACACAATTCTAGTAACACACTAAGAGAAAGAGATACAAGTTTTACCCACTGCAAGCATTACAAAAGGACTAGGTGCTTGTCCTCCTTTTAGAAGTTACCAGAGTAATTGTATTTTCTGAAAAATCACTACCCATGAGTTGAATAGTGATTTTGATCTAGATGCACAGTTCAGTTGTAAGGAGGAGAACCTTACTATAGCTAGTAGTGTACAACTTTCAGCAATGCGTAAAGTTGCATTGCATGAAGACCCCTTGATATGAATTGAGGAAAGAAACATACGAAGGCTAACTTCAGCTAGAGAGACCAATCTCACTGAATTTCTACCACAAAAAAAGGAAACAAGTCAGCATTTCAGAGCAAGTAGCTAGTTTTAGCTGCCATGATCTTCTCTCTATTGGAGGTTTTTGTACTGAAGGAAACTTCTCAAGAGTTAGTCCTTGGGAATAGATCTCACAGTCACATTACTACACAAGTCATTTTTCTTACAATAGTCAATTAGAGAAGCAAAGCTGTGTGCTAGCAACAAGGATGGGTTGTATTTCCCATGTCACTTAAGCAAAACTTTTTACCAAGATATCACTACACAGGTTTCTCATTTTCTGGATGCATAATTTGAGAATGTGATGTACAGAACCAATGAGTGCGGGAAGCTGCAACTGAAGCCAGTGGAGTGCCTTCCATATATAAAATGGGATTTTTGAAATAAAAAACCAGAACAAAACAATCAGGTTTCAGGTATCTCAAGCTTGTCACTCAAAGTTAAGGGTTTTCTATGTCTTAAGTCCCTATCTATAGAAAGGAAATAATATAGCTTCCTCATTGTGCATAGAAGACCGAGAATATGAACTCTATTTGTTTAAGCAGCTTTGCAGCATTATAATGATAGAGTGGAAAACTGCAGAAGATGTAACACAGTTTTCAGAACAGAAATTTAAGAGTTTATATTACAAAAGGCATGAGGCCTCAAGTGAGCAACAAACACTCAGTCAAGAGAGCACAACTCATTTAAGGCATTAAGTGAAGCCAAGGGCTTGTGATGAAAAAAAGGAACATGCTCATGGGATTATTACAAAACTCCATGAAAATTTGAATCCACACAGGAAGCAATCTAAAGGTCCACCAGTGGGTGGTGGTGAGGGAGCATGGAGTTTATTAATTGTGTGAAGTTCAAAGGCTGTATCATTTTGAAGCCCTCCAGAGATGGACTGTTAAATGGAAAACTCCACTAAGGATTAATTCAGTTGCAGCTCAGACAGAGGCCTGCCAGGCTAGGAATCTACTCCAAAACAAGCTGTCTGCAGAACTGCTGAGGTCTCCTACAGAGTCTACACTCTGTGGGACACTTACATTAAATTTAGAAGACAACTAACACCAGCAGCAACCACACACTAATACAGCCCAAAATCCGCTACATGGCACCCAGCTTCCTATCACACGGTGACCATTTCAACAGAGCTGCAAGAGAAACTACGCTAGCATGAGAAATATTTAGGTATTGTCACTTTAATAACAGACACATTAAAGCTTCTCTTTTGCAAGGCTTTCTGAGATACTTTTCCATTTTCTATCACTGTCCATTAAACTTTACAGGCGAAGAAAATCATAGTTCATAGAGACCAAGAGCAAAAAGTCTACTGAAATCACCACTAAAATTTATTGTGCCATTTCACAGTAAATCAGGTTTGGTTTCAGTGCAAAACCTGTAAGCTCCCCTGCATGCCTACCACAAAGCACTTTGTTGTACAATCTATCTGCAACCAAACTGACTTGCTTTTCTGTATCTGTGTGAATAGCATGATGTCCTATACCAGGAAGAGGTCATAATCAAGTTAATTTATAATTTCTCTATAAAACGAAGTTCAAAAAAACATCTTTCTCAGAAGAAGAAAGTAATTTCTTATCTTTATCTTGAGAAACTGGGATGCAATGTGAAAATACTATTATATTATATTATCAGCAACCACCGAGCTACACAGATAGCAAGTCTCCGTGTGAAGTGATAGGTTTCAGATTCAAGATTTGAATTTTCCTCTTAATTCTCAAGCTGGAACATGTTTATAAAAAGCAAAGCACAACTCTGTATACCATTCCTAGAGTTTCCCTTTCCCAGCTATAGGCTTTGGGCCTACATCCACTTCTATGCATTTAGAAATCTCCATTCTACATACATAAACAATCCTACACACAAGTTAAAAAAAATAATTGCTTCATAAAAACTACTACGTAATCTTCTGAGGATACAGAGGCAAAACAAATTCAGATCTGTCCGAAGAGACAGAGTGCTTTAAGGTTCATTAGAAAAGCTACATAAAAGACAGTAACAGTAGCGCTTGCTTCCTGCTAGTTAAAGGGCATTTACAGATTACAATAATAAAAGAGCATACTTCAGCAAAGTACTCTTTCAGACACTGAATTAATTTAATCTAGTTTCTATATAATCACAGAAAATATTTGCGATAGGAATAAAAATAACAGATATGCAATGAAGCAGTTAAGATCTTATGGTTACTTTTGAAAACACTGCTTAAAGTGTGTTCCATTTTGCAAGATAAACCAGTTCTTTATTCGTCTTCTAATACTAAGACAAGTTATTTCCTTTAATATTGAAAAATAATCAAACAAACCAATCCTTTCCAACAGAAAACAGCTATTACCCTCATCTCAATGATGGGGAAAAAGAAAGATACTGAATATTTTATCATAGTCTTCCCCTAGGTGGAAGACAGGGACACAAAGAGAACTACATTTCAACAATCTAATAGTGCCACAGAACACTTAACCAAAACTGACTTGAAGCCAGCAGCATAATATTGTACTAATATTTAAATATTAGTAAAATTCCAAGTTGGTGGTGTCACTGATTTCTGTAACAAATTTTCCTCAGTTCACAAACAGCAAATCTAACGTTCAGGTCTCAAGAGGCAAGCTGTGGGATAACCTTTCTGCCTTGCTTGTTGCTGTTACAATTAAGCACTAACCTAGACTTTTCCTCAACTCTCCAGGGTTTATTGTAATCCAGAATAGAAAGCAAATCCTGTAACTATTTTAGAACTTCAGTTCTAGATACAAAACAAAACCAAAACCGAGAAGCAAAAAACAGAAGCCATTTTCAAACCAGGAACAAGATAAAAAGACTTTTTCTGCATAGAGGCAATTAGTCTTAACTGAGGCAGAATAAGCTATTTGCTTATAACATCTTTTCTCACCATAGTGAAATCTTCCTGGGAAAAAACCTTTCAGTCTACCATTTCATTTACTTATTTTTTATTATGGAATGCTATGCTTTCAGAAAGTAATGGACAGAGTCATCTAGTAATCTGCACTTTATAACAACTACCTAGAGTAGAAAAAAAGAAATAAAAGTCAACCCTGAGAATACTCTCCTGTTTAGGGGTGTTGTTCTAAAACATCACTGCAATACAGGCATGAAGCAACTAGAGATGTGGAATTTGCAAAGATGAAGTGACTAAGCTAAGGGTGAATTGTAAACTCAAATGTCAGAAGCAGGAAAAAATGGCAAAGCAAACCCCAGATGTGCTAAGAGCACAGGGAATATGAACAAATCTAAAAAGTGCTTGACTGCAGTGCTCAAGTAGTAACCACTGAATGGCTTCCACTTCACCTATGCACCTCCAGCTAGAGCTGAAGTAGTCTTAAAAAGAGAGTATTTTCAGGCACTACAGATTCTCCATCCACTATGAAACTGATCTTTCGTCGTGTAAGCTTAAATACTCCCAAATGCCTGCAGTGAAAGAGATATGCTGCATTTAACCAGCATCAGTCCAAAACCTTCTCACTAAACCCATCCTACAACTTAAGAGTTCACTGATAGCAAATTCCACAAATCCACTTAGTTGGATTAAAAGAACAATGTAACTCTGTTTCGACCATCTGGTACAGCAGGTTTTCAGGCTTTAGTAAAATTGGTTTTCTCGTTGTCCCTGCTTATACTGCTGAACAACCCTTCTGGAGGCAGGCTTCAGTGCTAACATGATATAAGTGTGAGTATAACCAGGGAATGTGCTTCCTCCCTAGATACTGCAGACTTGTCCAAAGTTAATTATGGATAATAAAATCCAGACTATTTCTTTAAACTGTAAAACACTTTAGACAAACAGCTTTTGAGAAGCATTAACAAAGAACTGTGCAAAGCTTCAAACACAGTTGATTATATACAATATGCAGTGAACTATCTCAACCTTTTTTAATTTTGAGAAGACCTGCAACAGATTTTGTCTCACTTCACTGGCAAACATGAAGAGAATATCTAAATCATAATGAATTTGAAGGGGAAAAACTGGGGTTATATATGTATATATAAAAGAAAAGACAAACACACACAAACATTTACCCTCACACCACTGTTTTACAGCATAGTAGATGCACACAGTAACATACAATCTTAAAGAAAGAAAGACTTGGCCATTACAAATTTAAACAAGCAAGACTTTTTGCTCAGGGAAATTAAACTATAAAAACTCAAGCAAAAATTTATAATAGAAAGAACAATAGAAAAACTAAATTATTTCAGTGACACAAACTACTAAGACTGCCTATGGCACTAAGCGATCCTTTAAAAAATACATTAATTCAATGGCATTTTGAGCAACCTGCATGTAAACAGAGTTTTGGTAATGCTATGACATTTTCTTCCTACTTATTTCATTGTTTTATAAAAAAACAAATGCTTTTCCCTAAGCAGCAAATTTTGGTATATGTTTTAAAGAAGGCTGCACCATTCTTAACACTGGAGTTTCCATACTAAAAGCATCTGATTGCAGTATTCGTGACTGTGTGAATTCTGCAATAAACTACAAGATTTCCCAACTCATGTGACTTGTAAGTCTGGTTTCAGAAACAGTGCTCCTGAAAAAAAGTTATTTTACAGCTTCAGGTGTAAGCAAAAAGTGTTTTAAGAAGCTGCCACCTACTATGTGCTGTTTTAGCAACTTATCTTTTAAGATTAAGAGACATGTTTATTTTTATCCACTTGGTGTCTTTGACAGATTATGAAAATCAGCAGCTTGGCTGTGAGTAGTACATTACTAAAATGTACAACTGCTTTGTCAAAAAGCAAAACAAAAATGTGTTAATGAGGCTTGTGTTTTCAGTAGCTATATACCCACCACCCATAGGAACATTTTAATACATACTAAAAGGCTGAGACAGAAACACTCGAATACTTCAGTAGGACTTGTAAGCACTCAAACCTTGAAGTGTCAAGCAAATGAACCTAAAAGAGATTCAAGGGAAATGAGTAGCCACAGCCCTTGCTGAGCATTCTGATACAGAAAACACATATGCTTTTAAGTTCCCAGGGCAGACATCCAGCATCATTTACAGCAAAGAAAGCACCAAAATATCTATGACACTTGAGCCTCATTTCAAAAACAGCTGAACTCTCATATATTCTTGGGTTGGCCATTTTACTCTAGAACACAGTATTTTAGGCAAGACAGATATCTTGCACATGACCTTTCAAACTCAACACCCATTACTTTCAAAATCACAAGAGATTTAAGAAAAAAATATTACCAACTGAATATAAAAATCTTACCACAGTTTTGGCATCCTTATGTAGCACTTACTTTTCCATTATCTAAGGTTATATCACCCCTCTTGTTTCCTCTCTCCTGCTCCATCCACCCTTTGTACCACAAACTGCTCTTAAAGTTTCTACTCTGCTCTTGCCAGTTAAGTCTCCAAGTAAACCTCAAAATCTTCATTCACAAAGTCAACTTTTCTCCAGTCAAGTATTTTATTACTTGATGTCTATCTATCCAAAATTCTGAATTTAAAAATGTGGAGGAGGAAGGAAGGCTGCTCTTTTTCTTACTGCTTTGGGGGGTTCCCCCATGTTCTTTACCATACTCGCTTAATGGTTCCAGAAAAGAACTGTTCAGTCATAGCTTCCCTCCACTCCTTCAGTATTTTCTCTGTCATTTGACCATATAGAGTTCAGCCCATGGGGTAGTTTAAAACACATTATGAAAAACATACAATGTGTATTAGTTAGTGGAGGTTCACAGAACAAGTGGAAGATTGTGGCTTCATACAGGCACACTATGACACTATACCTTCATAGTAACAACCTGACAATGGATTTAATGTTCATGTTCACAAGGACTAGCACACAATTCAAGTTGCATTTAGGAACGTTAAGAGTAAATAGAATGTATCACTTCAAAACTTGCAAGAGATCAACTTCTGGTCACAAGCACAGGCATTTAGAGACAGTCCTTCACAAAGAAGAGATCTATAAAGGATAGTACGTGCTTACAAAAGCACTGTATCTTTATATAAAGTTTATACCGGTTAAGTGCCCATTTATGCATTCCTGTATGTGCTTCTTGACTCTCTTTCACAAATAATGCAAACAGAACTCACAGATTTTTCAAACCTGACTTCTGCTGACAAAAATGTGGAATCCTAACACTGAAGAAAAAGTCACAGATTTATAAACCTGAATTTGGATTTTAGTGTCAAACTTAATACTCAAAATTGAAAGTTCCAGTTAATAAATTCAAGATTTTATACCAGAAATACAGCATTCAAGTCAGTAATTATCTGTGTTAACTATAACCATGATAGTATTCCATTTAGTAGCATAACAGCGCAGATGATATGGAACATTTTATTGCTTTGATTCTATTTCAACAACAGTTTTATAAAAAATAATGGAACAAAATAACTTGCATTCCCGTGGCAGTCTTTGTATCAGAATTAACATTTTTCTGAAATGCCATTTCATCCCAGAATTCAAAAATCAAGTTATATTATTACCAACAAAACTTCAGCAAACAAAATTGTGTCTTTATTTATATTTCTGCCTGCAAACAACATTATCTGTGCAACTGACTCCTTATAATGTAAGAAATCAGGCCAGTATTTTTACAGCTGATGCCCCTAAGAAAATCACAGACAAAAAGTTTTTAATTCCCTGCAGCAAAAACAGGAGTGAAAAGCAACAGAGGTATTAATTTCCTTTGAAACAGCATCCTTGATTAATATGCCTTATTCAAAACTAATATTAAACAAATTACTCTCACCAACTTCAAACTTTCTCAGAGTGAACCCCAAATCTCCCTTTGATCTAACTGGTGAACCACTAAGAATAATCTCTTATTTTTTAAATTCTAAAAGGTGATAAGCTCCAGATACATGATTTTAAATGCAGTCTCTTTTAAATCCCCACTTAAAGTACTCTATTTGAAAAATAATTCATCACAGCTGTCTACAGTTGTGAAATAACATTTCTCATCCTGCTCACCACCCTAAGTCACAAAAGAGTAATATGAAGCACTTCCAGGACAAAGCACTGCATGGCCAGCTGACTCAATGTACCAAGCTTGGTCACAAACGCTGATCAAATATTACTACAAAACTATATCACATGTCTCTGCCTCATTCCACTTGTGCGCCTTGCAGCTGTCTGAACCGACTGCTCCTCCTTTCCTAAGAATTAACATTCCCAGCCTGTACAGAGTAAACTTCCTGCACTGCACCATGACCAATACACAGCTTCTTATCCAGCTGTACTGACAAGGAAAGTGAAAGACACCTGGTCACTCTCCTGCCATCAGCACTACTGGAGAAGTGTTACATTTGAAAGCCTCAACTGACAATGGTTACATTGGCACATGACAGTCCTGCCGGACTGTACTGAGCTTCCGGTAATACTTATGGCAGTTAAGAATGTGTTTTTACAAAATGCACTCCTACAAAACATAACTTCAGTAAAGACCATGAACATGGACAGGCACAAGAAGGGGGGGGGAGGGGGGGAAAGGGAGAGAATGGAGAAAAAAGTGTTTTTGGAATCCTAAGCCAAAAACAGGCATACATTTAATTACTAAAGACTTCTAGAATTGTGATACCCCTTTCCATTCTCAACTAACAGTTTCATATTGATAAAATACATGTAATGCTAGTGTAAATACTTCATATTCCAGCAGGCTTTATTAAGGATTTTTATGTACTGCGTGTAAGTTTTTATGTTTGATGAGAGTTCACACAGACAAATCCTTGATTATGTTATGGAAATAAATGTGCCAAAATTTACTTGTAAAATGAAAAGTTTCCCATGTTTATATTTCCCCAATACAGCACCCTGCTTGGCTGTATATCTGAAATAAGCAGAATGATTTTCATGGTATATGGTAAGCCTTAAGGAGTCAATATTATAGCACTTAAAATAACTACTCTATATATTCACAGAAAAAACACACAGCTAGAAAAAAATGCCACAATTATGAAAGTAACTATGAATAAAGAAATCTCATTAGAACATTAAAGTAAGATGAACAGACTTTTTGAAAACCATTTGCCAGAATGTCCTTAGTTTTACTAAGGAAATCACTTACTACTGACCTACTCTAGGTAAGGTTGCTCTGGCAGGGGGGTTGGACTGGATGATCTTTCGAGGTCCCTTCCAACTCCTAACATTCTGTGATTCTGTGACTTTCAGAAGAAAATAGTACTGAAGTGGTTAACAGTCAAGTATATCAAGCCAGAACTGGGTTAAGAATTGAAGTATTTTAGTAACTTCACTCTTTTTTCCAATGAGAACTCTTCACAGTCAGAAAGGACTTTGTGTTCAAAGAAACAGCAACATCAATTTTTGAGAGCTTTTTCTCAGAGGATACCTACCTGAAATGAACATATTACAATAGCAGCTAATGGCCAAACCTTCTTATACTTAGGCAGAGCTCTGAAAACAGGTTTTGTACCTTCACCTGCCTCTACACAGTGAACAGGAAGCAAAAATTACATCTGCCCTCCCCATGCAAAATGCACTTTGAAGTACAGCTAACATAGTTCTGTGCACAAAGAGCTAAAGGACAAAGGATGGATGACTGAAAGAAGAAAAAACAGCTCCTGCCATCAGCTCCAAGATGGAAGTGGAGTAGTTTTGAAGTGAGGCAACAGTTTCCAAGCAGCTCCACTGGTCCTTCATGGCTAGATCAAAGGAGAGAAGGCTTCCCCACTCTCTCGCACATCTTCCTTTTGCACAGATTTTAGATATTTCTGAAGCCAAGTTAAAACACAGAGAGAGAAACATGATTTCAGGACCGCCATCACAAAACACAGAGCACTATCCACAGATATTTGTCAGAGATGCTGAGATCCCTACAGATCCTTTCCTCCACTACTGAGCATCCTGAAAAAGTGAATTTAATTATGGGTGGAAAGCATCCATATGGAGATTCAGGGATGTGTTTTGATACTTGGATAGAGACAACTGGGGAGATTTTGAGAAATCAGGTCCAAAATAAAAACTTATAATGTTTCATATTCTATTTGATCTGAAACTATGTTTTTCTAATTAAAAAAAGGTAATGACTAAATACATTTCTAGTTCTATCACTGGTGAGGTCAGAAGACAGTTGACCAAAAAAAAAAAAAATCATAGTGCCTCTTGGACAGTAGTGATAGCTCCAAGTAATCAAATCTAACCAAGAATTATTTATAGACTAATCCAAATGCATGACAGCATTCATCCACCAGGATGTTGAATTACTTCAGTATTATGTGCCCGATTCGTTTCACTAAATGTACAATAAACAAAATTTGTGATATCAAAACCAGCTAAATAGCCAAGTACGTCTATTCCTAGAATATCCCCCTCTCCAAAGATGCTGCAAAGGTGTGTCACACTTCTGTGTTAACAAGTAGTGTAAAAAACAGTGTTTCTCAAAGTTTTTTATTCATGTCACAAGCTTCTAGGCATTACTGCCTTTGCACAGCTCTTCTTCTTTGTTTCTCTTCCTTATTCCATTTCTCACACTAAGGAGAAGGTAATCTGCAGCAATTGCAACTGGTTTCATTTTCATGACCAAGAGGAACTCAGCTTTCTGCCAGCAAGGAGAAGGAAGGAATCCATTCTCCTCAGCTCGCCTTCTCCCAACAACCTTTGACTCCACTCATGACTGACCTCTAATCCCACACAAGGTGTCAGAACACTTAATCTGAGAGACCTTGCTGTCAACTATGTCATCTTTCGAATCCATAGAATACCTCAACTGCAAGCTTCCTTGCAAAATTAACAAAAAAAATCCTTTAAGCCAGAAACTTTCTGTGTCACACTTCCAACTTAAAAGCATTTTCTCAAAAAAATAACACCACGAACAGATTTATGGCCAGGTGTACCCTGAAGGGGGGTACACGGCAAGCAAGCTTTTCAAATAACTTTTCAAGCTTACTTAGCACGTAAATAGCTGATTATACTTAGCATGCTGTCATTTCATTAAAGTAATAAAATTTCTTTTAGTAATTATTAGACTTAACTTCTTAAGAAAGAGAGGGGAAAAAAACCCTTCTGGATTGCCTCAGGGATGATACATCTTGAAACTCAAGTAATTCAACTACTAAATATTGAAAGTTCATAGCTTCTCTCAAGAAGTCCCCTTCTAAGAGGCAAGGTTACCAAAGTTAGTTATCTATTCTGATGACCTTCTTGCATATATTTCAAGTGAGGTATAATAAAACTATACAGATTTAGCACTTCATGAATGAAAAGTGTGTGTGGTAGTGCATACATGCACGAGTATATTGTTTCTCTAGCCACACTGGCTGCAATTTCCTCTTAACATCTTTGACTAACATGCTACACATTTACAAAGCCACTGCAGAAAACATTGCGTTTCCTAGGAAGCACAGCAGACTGGTACAGCTTTGTAAGGATAACACCAAACACACAAAACTGATGTTACCAAGGTTTACACATAAGAGATTCGGTTCAACACAAGCTTGCACTTCAGAGAATGTCACACAAGAAAAGGAATTCCTAGATTTCAGAGGGGTGAAAGGTAGATTATTATTACAGTTAACTCTATAACCATTAGCTACGAATTATGAACAGTAACTCTTCTATTTATACCTCGAAGCATTAGTAGAAGACTGCTTTATTTGATGACAAACAATATGATGTTATGTATTGGGTTTCTGTAAGGGTTGCTTCTTTCTTTGTTTTTGTAGCAGAGGAGGGACTATGGAGATGGCTCCTGTAAGAAGCTGCCAGAAGCTTCCCTGGCTCCAATTTCGGATCTAACTCTGACTAAGGCCAAGAGGGACAGGTGAAAGCAAATCTTAACTGCTACAAATTCATTTTAAACCATTATATTGAAAAAAATAATATACCACTGACCTGTGATAAGTACTTTAATGCAAACATGTATTACCTAGAAAATTCCCATTGTAAAGTAATATAGAACTCAAACTGTGATGCCCATTTTCATTTAAAAAGCAGTAAGACCTACATTCACCTGGAACAAAACCTACTTCTTAGGCATTTGTTTATGGTAAAGTATGGTAATCCAACAATAACAAAAAAGCTGTAAGGCCTAGATAACTATAATTCAGAGTCAGTATTTCACTTAAGGTATGCAGCATTATGTCATATCACCGAAATAAAAGAAATACACTAGTAGAGAAGAACTGTCAATTGATGTGACTGATTTAGCTACCAATTTATTTTATATATCTAATTAATCAAAGAAATTATTCAAATAACTTTACTCTGGCAGAATAAAAAAAAATGAACTACTAAATGGGGGAAGAGGGGAAACCAGTACCAGGAGCTGAAAATATAAACAAATGCAGCTTATAAATGAACTTCTCTGCTAACAAAAGCACAATAAACCAAAATGTTGTGCAATGTTGGCAATGGACCACTCTGCAGACAAGGTCCATGGAAACTAGCATTTGGAAAAACGCGATTTTGGCCAGAACTAAGCCAACAAGTGTTCAACATACTGAAATTTTCCATATAAAAGCTACAGAATCTCACATCTCACTGCATAAAAGATATGGCTGTTCTGGCTGCACTTTTCAAATCTTTGCCTGAAGTGGCCATTATGTGACTGACACGCATCCATCTTACTCCTTAGGAAAACGTGTACAAAGTTTTGTTTGACTTCCAGCAGTGACATCTTGGTAAGAGAGGCTGAACAGAACATGACTGTTTAGCTGCTACGTGTATTAACTGCAAACAGCCCAAGATCTTCCTTTCCTTTGGGAAGCCCTCTTGAATTCATGCAGGGAAAAAACCAAACACTGCTGATCCTCCTTTAACCACCTGAAGACACTTTCAGGGTATTTGATAAATTAATCATTACAATTGCTAACATGAACTAAAAAGATGAATCCTTCCCAACAACATAACGAGTATATTAGTAAGATAAACAGTATACCTATAAAGTGCTTCTCATTAGTTAAACTAAATGAATCTTAAGAGTGTTTCTCAGCATTTCAGAAAAATACCTACTTAAAGCCTTTCTGAAAAATTAAAGATGCATGTTTTTATGCAACTAGAGGTTAATCTATCTAGAAAATTACACTAACAAACTTATTGAAAACTTTTGTACTACTTAAACCTAACTGCACTAATTAAGTGGAACTCTGTTACTAAAGCACTAATTAGGAGCCATTGATCATATCACAGTTCATAGTTCAGAAATCATATACATTTTGCTGTCAAGTGAGCCAATCATTTCTTGGATAAGTGAATTATGAGAATTTACATTTAAACCAGAGTCTCTCCCACCTCTCACTATAAAATTTTCTGCTATACTGACACAAACATTTATAATACTGGTGAAATATCAGATAATTAAAAAAAAAAATCATTGTGTGCAGTAGTTTGTACACATTTAAATAATCAAGTCTGCTACAAAGGACATTTGATAATTAGTTTGTTCAAAACTTCTGAATTTGGAATAGATTTAGATAAATGCCATATACAGTGCTATCATTCTATTGCTTTACAAACTCAGCAGAACATAAATACGGATAAAAGTTTAAAGATCCATTATTCCTAGCTGATAACCCACAGTAGAAAAACTACACTAAAAAAAAGAAAAACCAAAAACGTATCTGAAATGCAAACCAGTTCACCACAGTTAACAAATTATACATCTCAACTGCAGGTAAACTGCTCTTTAAATCTTATTTAACCTTTTACTGGTTTATTTACAATCATTTTTAAAATATACTTTGGCTACCAGCATAATAATATTCTGATCTGCTTTCAGTTAAGGAACCCTTGATCCAAAAGGAAAGAAACACTACATAACTTGCTTAATTAAATCTTTTTTTTTTCTCTCTCCAGACTAATGAATCCAAGAATAAATTGGTCCCAAGCTGAAATTCTCTGACTGTACAAGGCTGGTCAGCTCACCTGAACTCTCCTACATAGTTGTGAACTTTCACTTGCACATACAACTTCTCCAAGTTACAAACTAACAAGTCTTTCCTCACAGTCATATTAATACAAATACTCTTGTATGCACATACTGCTATAAATAAGGTCTTAAAGATTCCTGTTCAACATTTCATTCTCTGGACTCATTTACTCCATCTAAACAGCAGAGTTAAAATGTTCACTCATTACAAGGCCACAAAATTATTTTTTATCAACTACTTTGAGATGTACTAACCTTCTGAATTTTTTAGGGCTATAGTTTTGGAGGTTCATAGTTTTTCCTGCAGCAAGCCAACTAACTCTTCTGGAAGTGAAAACAGCAACTGGACACTAACGAGCTGCCTGCATGCCAAAACATGCCTGAAACTCATTCCAGTGCACATCTAAGAGCAAGTTCCTGGCTACTGCCTGAAGACTGAAGCAGAAAAGCAGTATTACTTTGTGTACAGCTGTTTGTAAACAGGAGACTACCACAAAGACATACAAGTTGAGCTTTTAGTCCCGGTGTTAGTGAAACAGCCATACAAAACACAAATAATAGGTTTACACAATGCAACATCATCAAATGAAACAAATGAGTACTTAATATTCAGTTTAATTATCTAAGTAGTTTATCTGGACAGCACTTTATTCATGTCCCCACTTGACATGTTCATGGCTATTTTAAATACAAACAAGCTTAGAGAAAACACATGGTAGTTATTGTTTGCTTTGACGTTGTTAAGCAACTGGAAGTTTATCAGGTTTCTAGAGTCAATTAATTGTCTAACCCAACTTAGCAGAAAGCAAGATCAATGGGTCAAATCCTCAAATAGCTCTAAGCTCTGCACGTAAGACTTTCCTTGCTTTTACCACAGAGAACTCTGATAAGTCTCATGGGGGAAAAAAAAAAACAAACAACAACTAACCAAACACCAAAACCCCACCTTTATTGAGATTTCCCTCTACATTTCTACTTCAGTTTTTTTCATTGGAGAAGAAACACAGTCTATCTGGACAATCTAAGCTCTTCTGATGTAGGAATCCATCAACAGATCCAAAAGGAAATAGCAACAGCACATCTGAATTCACTATGTCATTTTGTACAAAAGCCAGAGCACAGTATGCATAAAAGGAATATTCTACCAATACCACCATAGCTGGGATTGCTTTATGTTAGTGTGCACATGAAGGCCAGCAAAATCTATGGCTTTATGAGTTTTATTTTTACTTTGTTAAACTACAGAGTGAGAAGATTCATCACTATATACAGCAGATTAGTATCGCTTAAGAAAGCAAAGCAGTAACTAAGGTTGGTTTGTTTTAACAGGAATACATTGTACCAACTTATTTATCAGTAAACTCACATCAGTCCACAGAACCAATCACCACATTGCCTCACAATTTTCATAAAAGCTTACACTGAATTAGAGCAATATTTTTAAAAGCTAAGCTCCACAATTTAACCAAATCGAGCTTCTGTACTAAACAGGAAAGACTTCACCTTGCAGTTATACAGGAAATACAGTTTCATTCTGAATACTTCCAATTCTATGTAGCTCTTCAGGTAAATTAAGACCCTCCAACTCCTTCCAATTTCCACACTCTATTTCTGAACCACTACAGCACTACATGGGATACAACTGTACCTCTGTTGCATAGCTAAGTTATCCATCATCATGAAACATCTTGAAATAGCTATAGAATTCACTGTATAGAAGGATACCAAAGCTACAAATCAGGTGGAGCATGTAAGAGATTAATGTAGAAACGCTGCTTCGCGGTATAACTGGTGTAAAGTTCGTAAAAGTTCTCCCCCTTCTCTTAAGTATTTGTTCAGAGCATAATATTGTGAGATAATACCAACCATCTCTCACAGAATATTTTAAGTTCAGTCTTTCACTTCTAAATTACTTCAATAAACACATGAAATTTAAACACGCTTACCTTTTTCAAACCCACAACTTCCATCCTCATCATTCCAACTTTTATTTTCTTCACTATTAAACTACTTCAAGATCTTTAATTTCCAATTTCCCTCAACAAAGAGAATTCCAGGCTCCAGTCTGAGAGTTTGCTTAATGGGCTGGACACTGCACAGAGAGCACTTCTATTTAAAGATACATTTTTAATTGCCCACTCATATCTTAATTTAACATATCTGCAGTTAGGGGTCATGTGTCAATATTTCTGCTTATAGATCCAATTAGACAGTTCAAAAGGTTTAATGGGCTGCAGAAGAAGGGATTTCAGACTGAACAAAATTTTGGTTCTAAAAATACAAAATAAATATCTGAATTTTAACAGATAAAAGGTGTATTCTGATAGCAATTAAAAATTGCACATTTATGAATTTGAAAACTCTCCATCTACTGTCTAATTATTTGTGAACTAAGGCTTCAGCACTTCCATGTGGCAGAGCACTGTCAAAAGGATGTTAAGAGAATGGCTACATTTGGTTTCCAATGTACTGGGCTAGCCTAAGTTTGGCCTTAGCAGCCCGAGGCCTCGCTGACAATTCCCTGATACAAATGCTCTGTCAGCTACACCCGTTTTTGGAAATGATACTCCACAGGCTTTCAGAAACTGTTCTGATATCCTAATGAAGTAGAGAGGTGCTCTCTCCTCTCCACCTGGAGGACTCGGGGGAGAGAGAGAAAAAGAGAGAATCTAAACCACAGAAAGGAAGAACGGGACTTACTGTTATCTTCTATTGAGTGATATACAGAAAAGTTCTCATTGCAAAATCTTAAAAGGAAGTTGAAGTCAGAAGCCAAAGAAAAAAAATATAATCCAGCAAACAAATCTGAAAGGACTACTAACACAGTAGATAAACCCAACAGTGAAAGAAAAGAATGAAGACCAAAGTTTCACCTGTCAAAAGCAGGCATTTTATAACCTGGACTCAATGAAGACAACTCAAGTATTAACAGGACTCGGATGTCACCCAAGGATTCAGATCAGGTTGAAACATTAAGAATATTTTTCCTCAAAAACCATTCCAAGAGCCGCCTGGAAAGAAAAAGACTCTTGAAGAGCGAGTTAGCCTTTGTTTAGGAAAGCTTGTCTAACTCACCTTCACTCAGCATTAAATTCTTTGGCTCTTCAGATGACGCTAGAGATTAACACATCAGTAAACAGCCAGTAAAGTGAACATGTTGAGAACCAATCTCATTAAAGACAGAAAACTTACAAAGGTAGCTTTTTTAAAAATCACATTATTATCATACCCAGAGGGGGGGGAACAAGAAGCCACCTCTAAGCAATGATTATTATTTATGAACTTTAATGAATAAATAAAAAAGTAATAATTATGCCTGATAATTTTGCCTGCATTTGACCAAGCTTTTGTGGAGCTGGAAGAACTTTTTATTTATTTACTTTTTAAACAGTCTCATCTTGGCATTCAACCTGAGCAGTTGCTAACAGTGAATGTGTATGGTAGTGGTAGGATAAAGATGACTAAAGAAATGTTAAGGTGTAAATTTTATTTATTCAAGTTCTGAAAAAAAGCCTCTGATAGGTAACCTGTTTGTCTGTTTGTTTAAAAAAAAAACAAATAAAGCAAAAAAACCCTCTAAATCCAAAACCCTACAAAGCTGAATCAATCATTCAGCTATAGTGAATATATTGGTAATTTTCAGTCACTGGATATCAGAATCACACAGTTTAATATTTATACTGAAAATTTAAAGATCTTCACATTCCTTTCAGCATATTGAAGAATGTGTTACTCCTCACCTCTACTCTGTTTAGTAAGTATGTTTTCTATTTGCCTGGTGCTTCTTTATGACCTATAAACATAACCTGTCCAAGGGAGGGGGAAAGTAATCACTCAGCTTTGAGTGAAGGACAGACTAGGCACAAATATTATGCAGTTCCTTCAGGCTAAGTAAAATTTCGTCTTTAATAATCTCCGAAATCCAGAAGAATGTTAATCCAAAAATTAAAAAAAAACCAAAACCATAGCAGCTTCTTCTGCAAGTTCAAAAGCAGTCAAGAACTCATTGTGCCTGGACACAAAATAATGTTCCTCTTCAGAAGCATATTCAGTTCCTCCACGATACGTGAGAACTACAGTGTTTCCCACTCACTTTCCTCCATGACCAGTTCAGCAAGATTTTGGTTCACAATTTGGGCAAAAGATATCAAAATTTATTGAAGAAGATTCCCAACTGTCCATTTTCCTCTAGAAGAACTGCTGGGTTTTTGGTTGGGTTTTTATTTCCCATGCCCCCCCTCCCTCAACAAAGGGAAACTCCCTTCTTCCTCTTCCAAATCAGAAGAGCTCGCTCAGCATGTCTCACTGAACTTCTGAAATTTTCAAAACTTTTCATCACTTGTTCAGAAAAAGATTCTATTTCAGCTAATAACCTGTTTAGTGGATGAAAGAAAGGTTGTGGATGTTGTTTACCTGGATTTTAGTAAGGCCTTTGACACCATCTCCCACAACATCCTCCTGGAAAAGCTGGCTGTGCATGGCTTAGACAGGCATATGCTTCACTGGGTAACACAATGGCTGGATAGCCAGGCCCAAAGAGTTGTGGTGAATGGAGAGAGATCCCGCTGACGGCCAGTCACAAGCGGTGTTCCCCAGGGCTCAGTACAGGGTCCACTCCTGTTTAGCATATTTATCAATGACATGGACAAACGAATTGAGTGCTCCCTCAACAAGTTTGCAGATGACACTAAGTTGGGTTGGAGCGTTGATCTACTTGAGGGTAGACAGGCTCTGCAGAGGGACCTGGATAGGCTGGATCAATGGGCCAAGGTCAATTGCATGAGGTTCAACAAGGTCAAGTGCTAGGTACTGCATTTGAGTCATAACAACCCCATGCAATGCTACGGGCTTTGGGAGGAGTGGCTGGAGAGTAGCCTGAAGGAGAAGGACCCGGCGGTGCTGATTGACAGCCGACTGAATATGAGCCAGCAGTGTGCCCAGGCAGCAAAGAAGGCCAAAGGCAACCTGGTTTGCATCAGGAATAGTGTGGCAAGCAGGAGTAGGGAAGTGATCCTTCCCCTCTACTCACCACTGGTAAGGCTACACGTAAGTGTTTTGTGCCCCTCACTACAAAAAGGACACCAAGACGCTGCAGTGTCCAGAGAAGGGCAACAAAGCTGCTGAAGGGTTTAGAGCACAAGCTTTATGGGAAGTGGCTGAGGGAGCACGGGTTGTTTAGTCTGGAGAAAAGGAGACTAAGGGGAGACCTTATCACCCTCTACAACTACCTGAAAGGAGGTTGTAGCAAGGTGGGGGTCGATCTCTTTTCCCTAGTAGCTAGTGGTAGGACAAGTGGTAATGGCCTCAAGTTGCACCAGGGGAGGTTTAGATAGGATATTAGGAGGAATTTCTTTACTGTAAGGGTTGTCAAGCACTGAAACAGGCTGCCCAGGGAGGTGGTTGAACCACCATCCCTGGAGTTGTTTAAAAGGTAGATGTCGTGCTTAGGGACATGGTCTAGTGGTGGACTTAGGGCTGGTTTGATGGTTGGACTCGTTGACCTTAAAGGTCTTTTCCATAAGAAACAATTCTATGATTCTATTCCATTATTCTAACCCCAAAATAGGCTCTTCTGCTGCCTTATCCATTTCAAAATCAGTGAAGTTAACATGGTACTCACCCAGAGGTAACATTTCATTTACAAGTATAAAACACATTTATTTTTTCCAAAGTCGTTAGTCATTCTTTGAAATTATTCTGTTAGCCACTGATACTGACATTCTGCTAGAAATAACTGAGACCAAGGCTGCTTCTGTTAACAGTGAAAAGTTTCATAAAGAGACTGTATTCTAGAAAGCCAAAAAACTCACAAAATTATTTACTAGGTAGCATCACTGAAGCCTTTCTTACATTACCACTTTTAAAACAAGATAAACAGCAATTATGTTTTTACTTTTGGCAAAAAAACAAGATTTCCTACTTTTACCAGAAAAGTAGAGCAGCTATGATCTACTTCTTTAAAACATGTTTTTAAAACATCCTAAAATTAACAGCTTAGCAATTTCTTTAAGAATAATAGTTTATGCATAGGAATAATAGTAAGAACTTCTTCTGAAAATTTGTACATCTATGTAGTAACTAATGATAGCTTACAGGCACACTTAAGTTCGGAAGGAACCGTAGTGTGAATATTTAATATGAAAATGACCTTAAGCTACATGAGAGAGACTTCTCAATGAAAACTGAAGTGAGAATTTTTGCTTTTCAATTATGTAGCCTTATCAGAGATTGTTCCTCTTATCTTTTATATGTGCTTTTTACTGTCCGTCCAAACAGCATCACTTGACTTGAATGTAGTCATCTATTCAAAGAGCTTCTTGTGAAAAGATGGTATATATAAACATATACTAGGTAACTATAGCAGAAAAACATCCTTTCCACATTACAATCTGCCTCCTAAAATGAATGTGTACTTGTGAGTAATTCAGTTCAGCATAAGGACATTTTCTATCCCTTGAAGGTTGATTCCGTAGTGTCATGGCAAAGCATCATAAGTGAAACAGCTCATACACTTTCATGGCTTTCCAAGTAGAAACTTACTTTTATCATAAGTTAAAAAAAATGCTCTTGTTCTATCTTCACCCCCTCTTTTCTCCTGCTGCATTTTCTTTATTTTCACAAGCCACCTCTGACTCATGTAGAATGCAGAAATGTAGAAAGAGGGGTAAAAAAACCTAGCAGGGCCATTGCTTACAAGAAACAAATGTCCCATAGGACTCTATATGAACATCTTACAAAATTTAAAGATATCAAATAGCTGAATTTCCTTAGCAGTTAAATAAGCCTCTAAAGGCCTATATAAATATCCGTTTCAGCCCCCTAAGAAGGCATATGTTGTTAATGCTGTACCTATAAATAGCTTGAGGGAATAGTTGTGAAGGAAAAGGCCTGTGTAGAGCAATTAAGGAGCTTATCAGACAGAGATAATCCCTTTCAGGAAAATGCAAAGACATCGAGAAAGGTGAACAAGCATTACAAGATCTCTATTTCATGGAGCACATGTGGCACCTCTGCAGGTACCATGGCAAGCATCTTATTTCAGGCTTTCATTAAAAGGAGCTCAATTCAGTAATCTCCTCTGCATGACACCTTCTTCGCTAACAGCAATTGCATGACTTACAAATCTCACTGCAAACAGAAATAAATCATCCCAGGCTCATTGCTCAAACAAGTATTTCGCAGCAGTTAAACTGCATATTATTCCCCGACTCTCGGGAAAAGTACAATCAGAAACTATATTGTTTAAAGAACACTGTAGATGTTTTATGCTCATATGCTCAAAAATTGTGCCAAATCTGAACAAAATTAAGACAAAAAGCAAAACAGCCTTTCACTTTGCATCATCAATTAACCTTCACTCAAAGGAAAAAAAATATTTACTACTTTCAACATAAATTACTCTCATTTTTTCATAGTTTTTATTATCGATCAAAGTGTTTCATTCTCCAAGTTAATATTGCTCTAGGTTATTTTTAGTCAACTAACATATTTTACTATTTAGAAGTCAGGTGACTTTTCCTTGAATGGAAGTTTTTGCCAGTGTAAGCTTTCTTTTTACCAGGGATATTCTTCGAGTAAGCCTCACATCTCTGGTTTTGTAGTGTAAATCATGCTGCTCTGTTAGATGGAACAGACCATTACTAACAAAATACTAACTAGAATTTTGGAGTTTTTATTTTTGAGGTCATGTTGGTAGATTTGAAACAAGACAACTGATTTATTTTATATAGTAATCAAATTGAAAGTAATTGTCCCAAGAGATACTTTTCCACCAAAATCTGGTCTATACCTAGCCAGTCATTTTTAGACCACAAAATTACTAAATACTTTTTACTTCTCGAACTGCACTAGGTTTTAGGTTTTTGAAATATTTGCTACTGGGTTATTTGATGAATGATTTGCATAGATCTTTCCAATGAGGAGTTTTAATTTTGAAGTGAAGAACCAGAGCAAATATCTTCCCACCTGTAGAACACTACTAACATATAAATCTTCTGTATTATACGGGACACTTAGTAGTAGCTTGGAAAAAAAGTCTTACTTCAACAAAAATATACATATTAACATTTTACTGAAGACTTTGGTGATAGTGCTTGTAGTGTTAGTGAAACTTGATATTCCATAATGCTGAAAATCAAATTATAAGGTGCTGAGGAAGCTTTAGATCTTGATTTGGCAAGATAATCCATGAATGCATAAGTAAGTGTAAACATATCTTAAGTCTGAGTTTTGAACAGATCGGCTGAAAATTCTTTCCATAGTCCATTTTCTAGAATCACTAAATATGCTCTACTAATCAGAACAGCTAAAGTTATTTCAACATTGCCTGGATGGGTGGCAGCAATGCTACACATACATAAAATGTTTGTGACATACTCTGCAATTTTCCTATTGACTCCAGTGTTAATGGGTATAAACCATTAACAGACTACTTCCAGTAGTTACTTGCTGTGTAACATCATTCCAAATCTGAAAAATGTACAACTGCTAGTGTTACATGCATGTGTTTAGAAGGTAATGGAAACGGCAATTTTACAGCCTGTCACCCATCAACATTACAGTACAGATTTCACCCATGAAATTTCACCTAGATTTCACATGTCCTGGCCAATTACAACTCTCCTTGGATTCAGTCAAAGCTGGTGAAGGGATCACCCTTAGAATCCTAAGCTTGGTTTTACACAAGATGCAGTGTTACAAACATATAAACAGAATTACTGACATTACTTCAATCATTTGCTCATTTTTTAAAAGACACAGTTCTAAAATCAGCCCTCTATACCATGAATTTTTAGCCTTTCCAAGGGCAATTCTCTGATTCCTGATCTAGTCCCTGATGTTCAAAAGGGAATCATTGCAGAAGCACACAAGGGTGAAAAATATGATATGAAACATCAGAAACCCAAAGTTAAAGGAAATAATTCATCTTTTATTGTAATTTTTCTGGCAGAAGGTACAAGAGAATGCCTATTTAACAGCATTGCCTCTCCATCTGACCTTGGGATTGTGCAATTGTATAAATCCAACAGTTTAAGTTACTCTTTAAAGTTAATTCTGAGACAATGAATTAGAAAAATGCAGTTCAGAGGAGGAATTAGGTATCTTTACGATTACATCAAACACAGACCACCACAGAGTACAACAGAAACACAGTATTAAGTGTTGGTCATGACACTGATGGTAAACAGAGCAAAAAGCTGTCATGAGAGAAAACAATGACATTGCCTTACCCTTTGGCTCTGACAGACATGGGGGATTACGCTGAAGCTTGTAATGCAAAGATCAGATAAAGGGGGTTCTTCTCAGATCCCCACCTTGCTCTGCTCCCTAAGCTTCGAAGGTTTTTATCATGTATGATTATTAGGACACCAAAAGCTGTTGCACATTTCAGCTTTCTAACTAACATCATCTTCTACTGCAGAGGTGAAAGACTTCAGGAGAACTATAGCTTCTGCATTTTTTTAAATTTTCAACCTGTTGTCACCACACTTCTGAAGATTGCTGTTTGTTCTTTGCCAAAACACTAAAAAGCTCCCTTTTAGATTTCCTGATTAGTGGGGTGGTTGGTTTTGGGGTTTTTTCCTTTTGTTGACAATAAGAACACCTGTGACATTCAGGTAATGACAACAGACTCACACCAAACCAATGAACAGAAGATTAATTTTTTTCTTTAGTTCAACCTACAAACACTGTCCAAGGACAATAGATTCTTAACTAAGTTATTTAGTCCTACTCATAAAAAAAAAAGATAAAAACCACAACTGACAAAGGTTGGTGTTTTAACCAAATGCTATAAGCAGGCAATAAAACTGCAACTAATTATTTAGGTCTTTGCATAGTTAACTATGAAGCTAAATTTTCCCACCATCTTTAAAAATTGCTTTTCCCCTTTTATAATCAACCTTTGCAAATTTCCAAGTCAATTAAAGACAGAATATTACAACTACTCAAACCAACTCTGAGAACGTGATGACAGGTTTGACAACACCGCTCACTCTTGCACAGCCTTTCATTTTTATATTAGGGAAGAAAGCTTAGTCATTAAGTAAAACTTCAAGTGCACTTGCAATGCTTGTCACTCAACAATCCACCACAGAATATCAATTTATTTAATGAGAATCAGGCTGAAGTAGTAGCAGACCATTTTATTCAGCTGTTTCATAGAAAGTCTCATGCACATATGAAGAATCTTCCCACACTAATAAGGTAACAGTACCACTGTAACTATACAGTTAAAAGTTAACTGTATTGCAAAGTCTTATTCTGATTTATATTTTGATGTGAGGTCATTCAAGGTAAGTCTGTAATAGTCTACTGCTGAATACTTTATTAACAGCAGACATTTCTTCTTAATGCATTTTTCTTTAGCTCTGATGCTAGAATGGCAGAATAATAGGATGCCAAAATAGTATTTTTCAGTTCTTAGGTAGAAGTGGCAAAACTACCAACAAAAAAAAACAGGTTAAATGAACATCACACCTTATAGATAAGAAAACTGGTTTTTTTGCCCTCCAGAATTTTAATTTTTTAAAATAATCATAAAGTTTACTATCTCAGTAACTATTATCCATACTAATGCTTCATTATCTCTAGAATCTCTTCTCTATCTAGAAGCTAGTCCAAGAGCAGCCCCTGGTACAGCAAGAGATCCCAGCTGGCACCCCACATACTATTGTTACATTATTATAGATAGGTTAAAACTAAAATTCATAAAGCTGAATTAAAATCAAAGCAGTGTGGATTTCTGGCAGGAATGGGTAAACTTACCCATGAAAGAAAACTAGCCTTCAGAAAACACTACCACATGCTAAGGTTACGTTTGCAGTACTGCAGTAGACTTGTGTTCAAAGAATAAGAGTGTAAAATAAAACCAGAGCAAATCTAAGTTCAGAAATACATTTGTAGTATCAAGAAGAGTTCAGTACAGTTTGTAGTGGCACTAACCGCACATTTAAGGTGCTTAAAATTGAATGTAAGGTGTAAATGAAATTATGTAAGGTACATGAAATTATTTTGGTCAAAATGTATGCCAGAATTGGAATATATCCAAAACCTAAGCGCATTCAATTCAAATAAGCATGCAAAAAGAGTATTTTCTCTTATTTTAACTACGAGAACTTTTGTTCCATTGACTATTCACATAACAGAAAAGGAATACAAGCACATTTCAAGCAAAAGGAACAATATGGAAAAGACGGGGTTTAAAATAATCAGATTACCTTATAATGAGGTTATAAGGGCCCCATCTCAGAGATGGGGATGTAACAATTTCAATAAAAAAACCTCCAAACACAAAATCCACCAAAACAAAATAAAAAAACTCCACCATACCTAGACATGCCAAATTCAAAGGTCTATTTTGCAAACTTTCTCAAGCATCAGACCCGAAAACAATGGTTCTCAAACCAGGAAATATTTAATACCTTGAGAAAATTGGTGCACAGAAGTGTGCATGAGAAGGATACACGAATAGCATACACTCTGAAACTATCCACATCCTTCTATTACATCACCAGAAAAGTTGCTAAGGCTACAGGTACCAGACTAAACATGATCAGGTTACAGCAGTTGAAGAAAATGATTGCCCATGAATGGAATTTCCTGACTGTATGCAGTTAAGTCTGCCACAATTGCAAAATAAAGCACTTAGCTTAAACACCATCTATTGAGGTTCTCAGAACATATCTATATGCACAGTTTCTTCAATGTTTCCTTCATACGCTTCTCTTGGCACACAAATAACCAGTATGTTAAGAACACTAGGGGACAAGGCAGCAAAAAACCTTCAAAGACAAAAAGCATCAAATGCAATTAGATGCTAGCACACAAGTCCAGAAGCAGACTTAGTCTGCAAATACTCAAAATTCACAGAATCACAGAATATTAGGAGTTGGAAGGGACCTTGAAAGACCATCCAGTCCAACCCCCCTGCCAGAGCAGGATCACCTAGACTAGGTCACACAGGAATGCATCCAGGCGGGTTTTGAATGTCTCCAGAGAAGGAGACTCCACAACCTCTCTGGGCAGCCTGTGCCAGTGCTTTGTCACCTTTACAGTAAAAAAGTTTTTCCTCATGTTCACATGGAACCTCCTATGCTCCAGCTTGCACCCACTGCCCCTTGTCCTATCGTTTAACATCAGATAGAAGAGCCTGGCTCCTTCCTAATATTCTGTGATTCTGGGACTCAGTATAATGATAATGAACTTTTCCAGAAAGACACATTCACTGAGTTCAAGATTTTATACCTGTCTACTTAGCCCTTATTCTCCAGATGCACCTTACCACGGAACTGGAACACGCATCAAGTACCAAGCTCCCATGGAAAGCTTGGGGAAGCAAGGTGCCTTGCTCACCCTCACCATCATCTCTCCTGGTCACTCTCCTAGGAAAAGCTCTAACAGGCAATGCCACAGAGCACCAGCACACTTAACCAAGACAAACAGCATTCCAGTCCTCTTACACAGACCTTCAGACCAACATACTCACTGCTAACTACCAGAATTTCCTCACAACATGCTATAAACACAAACCAGCCAAAAGAATTACACACAGCATAGTTCATGTTAAGTGAAGTTCATATACCTTCCCTGTTTAGGAAATTTCTGCTGTCCACTGTCATAGCTTTATGAATTGTCAGTTGTCTATAAACCAGAGTTTGAGAAACATTAAGGGAAAGGACTTCTAAGAAAAAGAAAGAAAAAAAAAAAAAGACCACGCAACATACTCAGAAAATCCCTCAAAATCTGTATTGAGCTGGTCAGGCATTTTTACATGCTATTTTAATGACTGAACCAGTCAACAACAATTAGCAACATCTTGAAAGTGTTTTAATTCATTTAGTGTGTGAATCAATACAACTTTTCTTTAAACAATGAACTAAGCTGCTCTAAGTACAACTGCAGTTTTCATTTTCTCTAGCCATTTTGTTGAATAGAAGAGCATCTGTGGTTGCAGAAACAAAAGTCAACATTCAACAGAAACTATTCCTAATTTAGCCTCATTTCATGCAGCTATTTTGACAGCAGTTCCACTCGACCTTGCACAGAGGTGAGAGTAATGGCAGGCTATGGAAAGCTACTATGTCGGAAACTAAACAACAAACCTGTGATGGAAAGAACTGGTTTTTGACGTAGCTTTCAAATATGTGTGATCTTAAGATACTGTACCAAAGAAAAAGAAAAAGAAAAAACAAAAAACCAAACCACATTTATCTGTACCTATGCATACCAGTTACTGGTTGTGAACAGTTAGTCCTCTAAAATAGCTGAGGAATTTTTCCAGGCAGGGATCAATGCTTCTTGCAAGGCTCTACTGTTTAAGATGTAGAAACAAAGAAAATCAGATATCTGTGGATTAGTAAAAATGGAGATTACCAGACCATCTTTGTAATCAGTAGGAAACTGGTGAAAAGGGTCACAGGAAATGCAGTCATGAAAAAGAAAGCTGAAGTGAAATTACTAAAGATGCTTCTACTAAGTTTCAGGATCAGTCAAGTGTTTTGTATGACTTATTACTAAGGCAAATAAGCACAACTGCAAAAAGGACCATATTAACACACAATAGGAACTGGATAAATCTGAAGACTAAAATAATAAAAGTGGTACAAAATTTAATAGCAAGAAGCTCAGGCCACTAACTCTTATTCTGGGGACTAATTAACACTATGCTGTTAGGTGGAGACTCATCAGTTTCAGAGAAAGAGATATGAATGACAAGGGAATGACTACAAACCACCACCAAGGCACATCTGTCAAATGCATCTGTAAACAAATACCGGAATTTACCAGACAAGATCCTCCCATGGATGATCCTAGAGACACTCAAGAGACTTCACCTATGTTTAGGTTCTTTTTCTGGTCGATTCTGATCCCTCATTCCAAACATTCATATATACATAAATCCAAATATATATTTCATATATATACAAATATACACACACACACACACATATATATAAGCCTAGAACAGAGCCTATGTAAGGAAGAATGGCCACAGTAATGTTAAGTCTATCATACAAAAAGAAACTAAAGGAAGATAGCTGTTAAGAAAAAGAATGGAAACAAGATACTCCTTGATAAATGATGATGAAAGATAAAGAGGATAAATTCTCTGAAGGACAACCTAGGCACAGACAACAAACACTGTCCATGAATAAATCTGGGCTGTAAATCAGGAAAATCTTCAAAGAAAAAAACTCCTTAACTCCTTAGCTAATTTTAAAGTAGAGCACGATTACTGAATGAGGTGATATACTCTGCTGAAGGACTCAAGTTTACCTGGATACACTTTAACCTTATTTTCCATTTTTCACCCAAGTCGAATCCCCGGTGATCAGCTGCTTAGATGTTCTCTTATCCTAAAAGTGATTTGAAAGTTTAGCTAGACACATAAAACAGGAATACCAAGATCACTGAACATAAAAATCTGACTACATTTTTCAGGAATGGTTCAAAGCTGTACTGGGAAGGTTTAGAGTGGACATTCAGAAGCATTTCCTTACTGAGAGGGTGGTCAAACACTGGAACAGCCTTCCTAGGAGGTGGTCAATGCCTCAAGACTGTCAGTGTTTAAGAGGCAGTTGTACAGTGCCCTTAATAGTGTGCTTTAACTTTTGGTCAGCCCTGAAGTGCTCAGGCTAGATGATCATTGTAGGTCCCTTCCAACTGAATTAGTCTATTCTACTCTAAATTTGACTTTCATTATGAGTATTGGCAAATGACCAATCGTTACCATTCAAAACTATCTGAGGAAGAAAACAGTTGGGGATATAGGTGAATCAATCCTATTTAAAGGGGATGAAAGAAAATCACTCCTATTTGAAAGACAAAGAAAATGTTTTTTCAAATATTTTGTACTTCAAGGAGTATGAATTTTGTTGAGATCTAACAACGAGATTTACATGGCTACAAGAATGTCCTGTGACTATAAGAAAACTAATTTGAAAAACGTGGAAGGAGTATTAAACTTCATGATTCTGAGACTTAAAAAAAATCTCCATATGTTATAGATTCGAAATACACCTATTTCATGGGTCCTTATCCCTTTCCTTCAAGTTTCCTAGAACCATCTCTGAGATATGTTGAGCTTACCACCATTAGTATGCAGAGCTAGATGTGTCATTGATCTAGTCCCCAAAACATCTGTAGTATTAACACACATCTCCTAGGATGGGGGTGGACCACACATAAGCAACTTCTACTCTGGGAAAATGAATCCCATTAGTAAACATGTTCTGATTAACACAGCACTGAAAGCAATTTATTACTTAATTTAGATAGATAAATCACGTTAACCACAAATAAACAAAAATTTAAGGACACCAATTCTTGCCCTCATTACAAGTAAAATTACTTTAGTTAATAGATATTTCAGCATGAAAGATTTCCTTACAGCAAACAAGCTGGCTGGGTACACACAAGCTCTGATGGATCTTTTTCTGCATCTAACATGTGCACACATACACGCAGTGCACTGTACTAGTTACCAGTGGCTTTTTTGTTTTTGCCCTGTCCAACAATGCAACAGCTATGAAAGACCATAAAGTGTTACAGGTATAAAAGAAACGTCACTGGATTTTTGAAGCTCTTCCGTCGAGCACCAGTATGCGTCATTTTTTAATAAGAAGTGGTGTAAGATTTGTAAGACTACTGAGAGGCTTTACTTAAGACTGAGCAACTAGTAACGTTTCCAATATGCTAGAAGTTACTAAGTATACATTATGAATATCAGCAAGAGCGCCATGCAGAAATATGAGAGGAAGTTTTTTTGCCCCCTCCTCCTTTTGGGATGGTGATACTAAAAAGCCCTTGAAAAAATGGGGTTTTATTTTTAATGTAATGAACAGCAGAGCACTTAAAGCCACGTACATACATCAATGCAATCCTAACAACAATTTCATAGCTGTCCATACTGCATAAAGAAAGCAAATACTAAGCAATCTACCCTACATCTGAGTTTCATTTTTCATTTGTTTTGTATTTTCATGCCTACAGTGTTTCATTAAAACAAGAACCAAACAAACAAAACCCATAGTTCTTGAAGGTTGCTTTCTGTACTGAAATTTACTTGCATCTTGGAGACAATTATTATTTGTGACATCTTTCTATAGGAAAAGGGTGGAAAACAAGACTTTAAGTGAGTTTTAATAACCAAAGTTCAGCAGCACCTGGAGCTGCCCCACGGGAAATTGAAGGTCATCTGCCCTACAGTACAAAATCCTCCCTGCAATGCAGTACCACAGCAACAGAACTCTGTCAACATTGCATGGTATTTTAACTGAACATAAAATACATCGTCACTTACTGAAGGATATTAATAAAATCAGCCAAATGAATGAGGTTTCAAGAGAAACCTCTGAATTTGGTGACTGTTCTAATGAGCAACAGCCTATTAAAACCATTCCTACAAGAAGTCTCCCAAACCAAAACCATACCTAAGCACTAGCTTGAAATCTGCTATGCAATATAAATAACTTCAAGGCCTCCCTTGACTGATTAAATCACAAACCTATCTCTCCAAGAGGTTAAAATTTAAATGAAAGCTTAGGCTTGGCAAATCCCATCAGACTGTCGAATATGGATATTATGTAGGAACCCCATCTGTTCATGCAGCAACATGAATACGCAACGTGACTGTTGCTGCAACACTTGCATTCACATTGCGGAAAACTTACAAGTAAGCAGTTCCTGACTATAATTAAATCAGGAATAAAGTTCTGAAAACATGCAATACGTTGCTTGCCACAGAAACAAGCTTTGATGCTGTAAGTTTGTGTTTCTCTCACGTGCTGAGATTACGAAACTTTACAGCAGAGGCGTGTTATCCTTTTCACTTACATCAAGGTATGTTCATCTTCCTTGTTGGGCAAGGTACACTGTTCACTGTAGTGCAGGGCAAGGAAAGCGTGTGGAAGACCACTTTCTGCCACATGTCCCTGTGTATTGCCCAATAGCACTGTACAAATCAACTAACAGTTTCACAGGTAAGGAGAGCTGCCAGCTGGAAGCCACAAGGTTGGACTCTCAACTAAATTTACCATCAGGGTTTGATATATTCTTCAATCTACCCTACATCTGTCAAAATCCACAATCGCTCTATTCAGCAAACATTCAGTTCAGCCCATCTTTTTTGCTTGGTTGATTATAGATCAGATTCTAAGTTTTTAATTCTGCAAATAATAACCTCTGACTAAAGATGGGTCTGGGTAAAGTTCTACCCATCTGGTGGAATGTAACCACAGCCGTGCTTTCTACAGCACTGCCAACCGTCTGTTGGCAGAGTAAAAACTGATGCACAATAAAAGGAAACAACTCCCTGCACAAGCAAACAGCACATTTAGGATGGGGGGGGG
>NW_010195940.1:94731-103466 GCF_000695765.1 Mesitornis unicolor
CGCAAAGGAGGCTGTCCAACTGACACCTAAATTGACTGATTTGGCTGTAACAGATGAAAAGAAACCACATGATCAGTCGTGAACTTCTTCAACAAGCATGCTCTATATTCAGAGTGAAAGTGACTGCCAAAACATAAATTAGTTCTGGTTTTACGAATGCCAGACAGTTGTCTTGGAAAGCATCACAAGGATGTTAACTCAATGTAGCAGTGTATAAATTCTTGGTTAGTAGTAAGAATTTAAAAAATGCCTCCTATCACACGATGAAGTGTTTCATCTTGACTAGCAAATATCCACAGCATCACATTTCCATTATTAAATAAAATCTACTTTATTACTTCTGTGAGGTTTTGTTTATTGTTTTATTTTTTAAATTAAGTCTGCATGTTTTAGTCTCCAATTTTCTGTGAAATATGTGCTACTTACAGAAGGTCAGGAATTCACACAACACATACCTCAAATCACGAGGCAGACAAAGTTCCTTTCTACCAAATACAGCCAACCTAAACCAGTAGTGGCGCAGACTTTTCTGTAATAGCTTGCTCAGCATATTAACTACCATTCTCTAGACTTAAAAGCCTAATTACAAAAAATAAATATATGCTGTAGCACAATTTAGGACTCTTAATTTTCACTGAATTAGAGTAAAAGCTAAATCAGGAATAAGATATATTTGCATAAGCTGCCCCTCCCCACCTTCTGAGTATATTACTCTTGGCTATAGCTAGTGCTTCCACTCAGTGGCATCTATAAAAGCAACAGATTCAAGAGAAATTACGTAAACTCTCAATTCAGCAGAATATATCCAGCAGCTTCCAATCAAATGTAACAGGAATTAACAGGGCTGCAAAGATTTAAAAGTAGTTTGCTAATTCAAACAGCTGAAACTCAGTGCATTTCAGAACAAGCTGACAACAATCTAAAAAATTACACTGGATAACAACGTAACTGTCTCTTCCCTGGAAGAAAATACTAAACCCATGTCACAAACTCTCCCCTCTCTCCAATACAATGGATGAGAGTTTTTTTTCATAATACAAGGATTTAACAGAGAAGGAGTTTGCACAAATGTGCACACAAAAATACACACAGAACTCAACATATACAAGGAACGATTGTATTTCTGTGTGTCTCCAAAACATAGCAGACAATTAAACAAAAGGAGCTACCATCTTCAAGTTAGGTTTTCATTCTCTATTAATGGAAAAGTTATGGTTTTCACCTAATCTCATAAAAATCCCCAAAATGCATTTGACAAACGTGCAATAACTGTACATGAAAGAGGAAGCTGGACTCTGACATATGAAACATCCTGGCCTACATTTCTGAGGAGGTCAAATGAAGGACAGATACATGAAAAGCACTATTTTGGCAGTATTTACATTTGTAAAGCAAAATATTTAGCTAACTTTTATTTCAATCTCTGAGATCAAACCGGGACAATCAGGCACATGACACTTAAATTTAAAGATAAAGAAAATTCAGTCTTCTCCTGTCTTCCAAGCAACAGCAAAAGTGGTCACCATCAAACAAACAAAAATCCAAACAAACACAACCCACAACAAAAAAAATCCCCACAAGCCACCAAAAGATCAACCCAGACCTTGGAATCATAAAAGTGGAAATAAAAGCACCAAAGATGACTTCTGATATCACTAATCATAACCAGAGAAAGTTAATAAATAATTTTTACTATTTGAACAAATACATACCTACATATGGTAGGACTTTCACATTATAATACCATTTTTATTTTAGTTAAAACCTAAGACTAAGAGAAGTTTTGAAATTAGGTGCAAGACAAACTCTCAGAAATCCAGTCTCTGTTCTTCCAGAAACAAGCATATTTCTGATGTGCTGTCAACGACGACAGATGCAAGTCACTTAAATACCTTGGCTGACCTGTCGCTTCAGATTACAATAGACATAAAACAATATTTTCTTTGTACAGTATTACATGCAAACAGTCAGACACAATCTACGATAAAGGCTAAGTGTTTACTGCCTTGTTTTCATATTTGACCAAAATTTTTCATTTAGAAGTAAACACTAAAATATTTCCAGGGAACATAACTTCTCTCAGACCAGGAGGACAATAACACATCCATATTTCAGCATCAGAATGCACATGTGGAAGCTGAGTAAAGGTATTCAGTTCATATTTTCCCTTGTGTCTAGTTCTCTTTTTTCTCCCAACAGAAGTAATTCTGAAAACGGAGCTGTTCAGATGTGCAGTTAAGTCTCTATTTTGTATTAAGCGAACACACTGAATAGAAGCACACATCAGTGCCAGAATTTGCAACTTCTGACAGAAAATGGCAGAAGAGCGATAACCAAATGAATCCCCAGGCATCCCTTGAAAAGATCTGAAAGTGAAGAGGTGGTCCAGGCCAAAGCAGACACAATACACAATGAGAGAAAATGGGGAGCTCCCAAGAGGGACAGATGCATTCAAATTATTTATAATTTTAAGTATGCCTAAGAATCTTGCAGTTCGGATAGAAAAATCTCTTACATAATTCCCCCCTCGATGCAAACACTTTTTTAATTCTCCATGCTTCTCCCCAGTTAATTTTACATCCTGGATTTGGGTCATGCGTCCATCACAATCAATGGCTGCACTTCCGCAAACTTCAATTTCCAGGATAACTTGTAAGCACTGCTTTTAGAGTATCACTTCAAACTACGAAGCTACACATTAAGGACACTTCTCTGAAGTGCTGAAGAGAAGAGCAGCACAGTATACTAGAACGAATTTCTTTCCCACACATCCTCCACAAGGAAATACATTGAAGTATTCACTATAATTTTAACTTTTTCCAGTACTTTCTTCCCAGTATGAACACCAATAAGAAGCTTCAATGATAACAAGAGCAATATAGGCATCTTCAAATTTTAATATAATTTAAGGCCCATCAGTGCATGGCCTGTAAAGAAAATCTCCTTTTGTAGGAGCAACAACAGTCACAATGAGAAGAGAAAATAAATCCTTTATGAAGAAAAGAAGTGAAGAAAAACAGAAGTGGCATTATCAAACTCATGTAGTATTGGCTATAGGATAATTTAACTATGAACTGCCAGGAAAACTAATTTAAAATTTAGTTTAAACTGTTGGAATCAATCACTACCAACCAACACTCATCACCACGAATTCAAAGTCCTCATTCTCACTGTTATTTAAAAGCTCTTCAGCTCTCACTAAAACCAAAACATAACAAAAGCTCCAAAACTTCAAAATAGAACATCTAACCAAAAATCTGTTTTGGTTTTGGTTTGGTTTTTTTGTTTGTTTGTTTGAATTAAAAAACCCCACCTCTTAGGAGGGCTCTCTACTACTCTGTGAGCTTTCTGAATGGACTCAATTTTAACATTGATAGAACCAGTAGCCTGTGAAATCACCGTTAATTTGCAATTGAAACAAATACTTGCACATAAATACATAAACATATCCATGTTAATTCAGAACATCTATGACAAACTGAAAAGAATTCCGTGACTAAGCTGCAGGACAGAAGGAGCACAAACATTTAAAAAGCGCAATCACATGTTAGCAGGTAAGCCTTCTCACATACTACGGAAAAACATTTTTACACACACTCTTAACACATGGAGGAAGGCAAACATACCACTTCTCAACTGGTAATTAACCTGAGAAGCAGACTAGAGTAAGGTATTGAAGAAAGTAGTTCAACTCCCAAGCTTAGTTCTTGTCCTCACAAAGACAAAATCTGCTTAACTGGCAACTAAAAGCCCTGAAGGATAGTACTCAACATGTGGGAATAACTTACTGTGTATGTAAGAGCAGAAATTAGCATTAGAAAGACAAGTCTTATAATAAACTTGCACAGGTAAATGTGTGCTTCAGAGATTAGTATGTTTAGCTAGATTAGGAATCTTTCACAGATTAGGAAGAATTATTTTCTCCTCCTATAGAGTACAGGAAGCCTAATTAGAGCTTGTCTTCCTGTAAAACATCTGGCACTGCCTGACACAGGCTACATGACTAAAAGAAATGTTGGTCTAGTGACACAACAGAAATGTTTATCTCTGTGTCATGAAAAACCTATGCTGAAAAATACTACCCTATATGCTTCACGTTTCATTCATCTCCTTAATGTATTTTAAATCACTTTAGGGATCATCAGGTGCTCTACTCAGACAGCTTTAGACACTGAAATACTCTTTCCACAGCAAGATTACTCAATACTGCCACTAAAATACTGTTCCAAAAGCATGGGGTTTTTCACCCTTCTCATCCATCAGAGCTTGTTGCAGTGAAGTGCAGTCAGTCTAGTAACCTCTGGCTATGCCTTGCATCTGCATTCACAAACTCATAGAAAATACTCTCTTCTTTGAAGAACAGGAAGATGCTGAAAAAGATCTGGGAAATTTCCTGCTAAGAAGGAAGACAAATGACCAGTGAAGCCTCCAAGGCTTAAAGCTGAAAAGCTTACTGAAGCTAATGGAATGGCTGGTCCCTGAAAGCTCACAAGAGCAGTGGACAAAGAAGTGATAACCTCCAGATGATTCCTACATTACTCTTAATAATATGTAAGTCCATAAACAAAGCAGTCCTTATTTCTGCTGCAGCTACCTAAGGACTGGGAGAGGTGCGTCTCAGCAGTATTTGCAAAAGCACCCTAGAAAAGAAAGTGGACTGGAACCATCATCCTCTTCTCACAGATGCCACCAAAATGCCATCAAAGGCACAGCGCTTCTGACCACTGCAGGGAAAATGTCAATATGAGTTATCAGCAAAAATTGCGCACAATGAAAATATATTAGTAACTGATCTTTTCACATGTTTAGAAAAGCAAACATTTGTCTAATTTCTTTTTCTTTTTTAATAAGTCAGAAAGCAAGGCCCAAATGTGTTAAGAAAATGGAATCTGTTTACATGAAATCAACTTGGATCAAAGCCAGATGACTCAAAAGATGAAAAATGTACAGATAATGACAAAAAGAAAAAGATGATTTGTTAATTATTCGGTATTTGGAACAGACAGGGGAAAAGTAAAGTCACCTCACAGAAGTTCACTTTTATCTGCATTGTGTTTAACACAAAACCCCACAGAGAAGCCCAAAACAGCAGACTTTCGAAACAGAGTAATATGAAAATCCCAATGACTTAGTAAGATGAAAAGATACAGAATCCAGATCCAGCAAACACATATGCTTCACTTCATTCTTAGTCTTCGGTGCGCTTGTTCACTGTTGCACCTAATTTGAGAGGGGTATATTACATACCAGGGTTTTTTTTTCCCCTTTTTAAAAATGAGCAGCACAATCAAATTGTACAAGCTCATCTAGAACATACTTTATCAACACAAAAGTAGCTGTTGATATTCCAGTATCTATTTAATACTTAAGCTGACTTAGCAAATGTGAAGTCAAAGCTCAGAACTTTTAACTGCAGCTTGAGTACTTTGAGAATGTTTGTTATTCTAATAAGCAAAAATGGTTTTGCTATACTGAAGTAGAGATTTAAACTGTAAACATTTCTATTACTAAAATTTGAAAAACATGGAATTGCCACATAAAGTCAAATATTTTAAATCACAATTTCTATTAAAGTGTTATTGCTATGTTTCAGACTACAAATTGTAAGTAAGAGCATAGCAGATACAAGTAACTGAGCAACTTAAAAGCACAAAGGTTACTTCTGTTAAAACAGGGGGCATGGCTTCCCCTCCAAATTAAAACCAAAGCCCATGCCTGTGCACACCCCCAATTAGTCTGAAACTTCCCTGTAACTATACAGGGAAATAGATTAAAACACACCTTCACTGGCATGAGTTTGCGACCAGATCTTTTCCTTAGTTTAGAAGAGCTACTAAAATAAGGATTTGGATAAATCTCCATGAACAGTTACTGCTGGGGCGAAGGAGTGACGAGGAGACAAGTATTATTATGACTGAGAAGAAGCCAGTTAAATTTCGTTTTTCATTTCAAAGCTACCTTAAGAAAGTTTTATTTAGTCTTGAGAGCCTTGACTCTCTCACATTACACACTGAAACTGCGACTTCTTCAATCTTGTAAGCAAGAAGGCCCAAGTTGTGCTTAAAAGACTTCCAGAGAGCCAGGTACTGTACAAGGGATATGCATTTCCAAGCCAAGAACCTCTAACTCTGCTCACAGATGAAGCTGACCCAACAAGCAGTCCTTCAGATTTACATTATAACTGGTATTTCAAGTGAGAAGTATGAAACACAAAAGTGAACTGTTACCTCATCGTAAAGCAGTTCAGATGCAAGTGAAGCTTATAATTTAGATCTGAGAAACAGCATCTTAGGTATAAGCTGTATGCCTATTATCAGGCTGGAGAAAGCATCAGTTTGAGGCTTTTTAATGTTTCATTTTTGGACCGCAAGTGCAATTAAAATGCACCTTTCTGCAATTAAAGAACTGCCTAATAAGAAAGCAAAGATTTCTCTAAGAAGCTTGCTCTTCAAAAGCTGTTTAGTAGATTTCAAAAAGCTAAAAACCAGAACCACCACCACAAAACGACCAAGCAACTAAAACACCTCAAATATTTCTGGGATCTCCGAAAACAGAGTTGGAAATGCATTTGCTGCGTTCATGGACACAGCATCACATGTGTTCTGATAAGAAAGAATATTTCACGTTCCAGCTCTGAAGCGTAACTCTTTCCTTTATGGGCTTACGTGCTAAATCTGTAGAAAAATCTCTGTGCCCCTCATTCCATTGTACGAGGCAAATTCTCCCAAATAGGCTTCCACTCATTAATGGGCTACACCAAGAACAAACCTAGTCCTGCATGAACAGTCAAAGTAGTACAAAAATTAAAGCTTGAAATACAGTACATATCTAACAATTACTTCTAATGAAAACTTAAAGTTTCTCTTAATTTAGCCTAGCACATAAAGATTTATCACATTATACATAAAAACCATGGCACATAAGTAACCTGGTGCTTATCTTGCTATAGCTTCTCACGTTGAAAGGTACTTATATATACGAAATCACACAGAATGTAGTGGTTTATTTTGAACAACAAAATTCAACAGATCATATTATTATGCTAACAAAAGAAAAAAGGAAAATCTGTTTTAAGCAAACTTGTGAAAATATTTTATGTCAAGTATTACCATGTTCTTAATCTCTCTATCCTTAAATACATAACTCTACAGAGTATTGATCAATTTAAGTACATTTTGAAAAAAAAAAGGAACACATCTTACAGAGTATGAAGACTAAAATTCAGCAAAAGGTAAAAAGTAAATTCTTCACACAACTTTCATCAGCTGAAAATAAGAGTATTGACACAGTCTTGAAAGATCTTTATCAGAGCAGCATGTTACCAGAATATGCCATAATGTCATAGGCAGTATTTTCTGTTTAAATTTAATGAATTAATTCAGACTGCCGTTTACCTGCAGTGATTCCTTTGCAACAAAGGCAAACCAGGGCATAAAGAGGTTTAAACTGACATCGTTTCTTTATAGTCTTCCATGTTCTTTGCCACACCACAAATTCACATCAAGACACACAAAATGTCAACAGAGAATAATCCATCTTATCACAAGCACCCTGACGTGGACTTAAGAAGGAATTAATGAATTGATTAAGGCTTGCTTTTGACAACAGTAACGCACAGTATGTATATATTTCCCTCAAATGTATCAAAAAGACACATCCACTGATACGGAAGCTACCTAGGAAATACACACTTCACACAGAAAGTATAAACAAGCTGTAGAGCAGCTTTTACAGTTGAGTTTTAAACAGTAAAACAGTTCATCACTTAATCAGAATGACTTGCTTCACAAATGGTTTGTTCATAAAGTGATAATTTTCCTCCTAAAGTATCTCATAAGCTTAGGATGAAGTAAAAGTACACTTTTTTTCTGACTATTCTCAGTCAGATAGGCCTTGATGCTCATATTTAAATGCACGGGAAACACAGAATCCACTAAAGCTATAATGTTTAAAATAAAAGCTATAATGGAAACATTATTTTCCAACCTTCCCCTCTAAAATCTGCTTGCAGAATGCTTGCAAGCTGATATTCAAAGCTATTTAGACACAAAAATGAAGAGTCTGCATATTAAACTGTTTTAGCATTTGTACACCTTTTCTTGAAGCGCTTTACAGCAACAACCTCAGACCTCCATGCAGTCAATCCATGAAACATTTAACACAGAAAAAAAGCACCAAAGAAATAAAAAACCTCAATGAAATGAAGAAAGTATTAAGAAATGTATTAAATGTTAATTTTTTTTTAGCACTTGCCACAAGTATGCAAAAAACAGGGAGGAGGCATCATAAATACAGGGTTAAAATATACCCACCCCTAGCCGAAAGCTTTTTGGTGTTGATAATTTTGGCAGCATACTCTTGTCCTGTGGTGATTTTCATACATCTTCTCACGACGGAGAATGCTCCTCTGAAAACCAAGAAGCGAAGTGTCAGCCCAACTGAAGCAGTTCACTGCCATTACCGGCGCGAGGGTTTTAAAGGGTTTCAGTGAGAGGTGTGATGTCGGCAGAATTTTCAGAGAAAAAATAAATAAATAAATAAAAATAAAAGGATTCTCGGCGAGTGCCCGCCCACAATGATTTTATTCACGAAAACATTAAAGTGTGGGCAGAAATTTGGGTAACAAGCCGAACCTGCTCTCAGCTATAACTGCTAACGGCTGGGCGGCGGACGGCACATTTTCACTACCTCAAGAGCGGCACACGCCGTGGGGGTCGTGCAGTGGTGTCCCCGTC
>NW_010195941.1:0-55430 GCF_000695765.1 Mesitornis unicolor
ACAGTTCATTAGAAAAGTCTGGAGTTACAAAGCAAGACACTCTAATAACCAAAATACCTGATGTTCTGCACAGCTAGTCTTTATATACCAAGGGAGAATAGAGGAAAATCAGAGTTTACTGAAATTAATTTCTGTCCATAGTTATTGTAAAATTTATTACTACAAAAAAAAAATAATTTGGTACAAAGCTAGCTTTTGGAAAATTTGTATTTATTGGATTTGGGTTCTTTTGTGGAGGAGAATAGCTGTCTATATTCATATTCCTAGCACCTAAGAGTCCTAAAGATAAAAAACAGTGTAAGAATTCAGAATAATAAGATAATTCTGGGGCAGAAAGTGGGACATAAGGCAAGATGCACAGATTGGTGGAGGCAGACAGCCATTCCTAGCTGTAGGAATGGATGAGTCCTTTTGGCTCTGTGGCAAACTGTTGTCATGTTTTCAGTATTAATCATGGCTTAAGAAGTTTGAGGAGCATTCTGAAAAAAAGATATAGTGTAGTTGTCTATCTGTCAGGTATTCATCCTAAGTATGAGCAATAATGCAGGATAAGGCAACAAACATCAGCGTCTGCTTGTTAGAATTGCAAACAACAGATTTGTACTGTTAGCTGATATTTTTTCAGTACTGAGACTTGATGCATGGAATGAGAGTCTTTTATTTTCTGTAATAAACTAGAGGGAGACATATAAAGAAAAACAACATAATCTCAACCTTGAAAAGGGAACTTAATTGTAACAATAATATCTTGTCCTGTCAAAAAAAAAAAATAGATAGTATAGGGACAGTAATACAGAGTAATTTCCAGAAAATAAGATTCAGGTACTTTTTGAGTTACTTACTACTCACAAAGCAGGTGTTTTTCTTTAGTTTACTAAATGACGTTCACATCTGTTTCTTTAATTGTTTGTTTAGGAATTGGCTTTTTGTATAAGTAAGTGAAGTTGTACCTTTAAAGCAGACATTGTCTTGCAATTTTAATCACTGAATCTCATCTGCTTTTGTCACCTCAAAAACAGATTATGGAAATAGGTTCTGTCTAAAACTCTGGTTTAGATCAATACACAAACATCAGCTGAGATAGGTCTAGATAAATGCTTATTATTAAGCATTTTAACCTACTGGTCACACTGAACCCAGAAAATCAAATGGATTGTGATCTTTCTGCAAAACTTTTAAATGAATGTCATAAAGCCCATTATAGTTTGAAAGGGTGGGCTTCTTCAGTACATTGTATCATGTCCTATCACATTTTTGTGCTGGAGACTCTGAAGTTTTAACCTAGTCAGTATAAATCCAAATGAGATTTTAAAGGTGAGTCTCAGGAGAATCATGACATTTAGGATAATTTCTGATTATTTTTTTTTTAGATAAATAATTCCTTCCAATTTGAATATATATTATCTTGTTGACATCTTGGGTTTAACTGTGAATAACTAATCTTTCATTCAGTGCATACTGCAAGCTTTACGTTAGTTAACAGATTCATGCAAATGGAAGGATTAGGAAAAGAATATCACTGTATATTGCAGTCAAGCTATTTTAATAGCAAGACTCTCCTTTTGTTATCATCTGAAACCTCTATCATCCTTTGAAAGAAAAGGACTAGTCCCTGCTGTGTACTGTCCTCAAGCTGACCACAGAGTACAACTTCACTTTATTGGAAAATTTCCTTTTTTATTACTACTTGTTCTAGTTCTTTTTTAATCAAATCAAGGGCAAGACATTTGATTATTGTAAAGGATTATTAAGATTTATTTTTTTAAATATATATGTGGATGACATTTTAATGTCTTTTACTAATATTCAAATCTCTGACCAAGCAATTTTATTTACCAAAGTTAGGTGTCTATCTTAGTAATATTTCCCAAAACAGAATAAATACTCTGGATCAGCACTCTCATTTTTGTGGCATCACTCTGATGGAGTCTCCCTGTTTATCCTGACAGCCTTGATGAAGTACATGAAACTCTAACAGTGACTTAGCAGTCCTTTTCTTCAGTCTTTCAGGACATCCATTCCTGGTACTTGCCAGATTAGTCTGAGTGAAATTTAATGGAAAAGTAATCACCACTTTATTCTAATGAGACATAAGCTGTAATCTAGTTACTAATACCAAGAAGAGACGCAAGAAATTTAAATTATTCAGGAACTATTTATTTTAACATTACTAGCAGTGTTTATTACCAACAGACCTGATAACAAGCATTGTCTCCTGGGAAATCTCCTCCCATCATTACCAGTCACTGTGATTTCCATTGACTGCTACTGCTCACTGAGGGCTTCCTAAAATTCTCAGCCTTCATAACTAATCAAATCAAATTATCATCTTAGAAGAACTTGCTAATGAAGTACTGTCAGTGACAATATTGACTTTGGATATGCATAAGTACATTATGCACCTTCTAAAAGGCATCCACAGAAAACATTTGGCAACTTGTTGATGAGTAAACAAACACCAACGGTTGCTTGTCTAAGTGGAAGTAGGTGTATTTCCCATAAAGTATAACTCAAATATGTCTAAGAAAGCAAACATTTTTGTGATAATGAGGAGTATGGTATATTAATTAGTCCCATCTGTAGATTGAACTTAAAAAATAGTAAGAGAAGTGTTTGTAGGCTTGGTGTGTCTGGATAGCATCTGACTGTAAACACAGCATAGCAAAGCTGAAGAAGACTCTTTAGGTAATAGGGTAATATATGATATTAATAGATGATATCCTGATGCAGGAGAACAGAGCTAGGAAAGACTGAAAGGTAGAGGAAAAAGTGTAGAAAGAAAGGGGAACTGGAAATAACAGAGAAAGTTGAAGGAAAAATAGGCAGACTGGGAAAGACAACATATTGGTGCATAGAAGGGACTGCCCTGATCTATACTGATAGATTTTCTTATCTCACTGCATTATGGCACCATACAGCTGTGCAGTTTCTGCTCTGCTATGGCCAAGTGGAGCCTTCATTCTTTCACCATGATTTTTCACATGCTTGCAGACAGGGACTGGGTGATGAGGCTCTTCGCTGGATTTGGCTCACATGCAGAGTACTCCTTTTTGTATCACTGTGCAATTACAGTACTTGGCTCCTGCCACATCATCCAGTGTACAAATTTATTCTTGTCTCCAAGAATTAAATTTACTATGAGAAAGGATGCCTTGTAAGGTTGCATTCAAGAATGGAGGACAGGGAAGAACCATAGTTTTTGAGCAATGACTGTTGAAGGACAGATTTCCAGACAAAAGAGGTTTATCATGTTTCTGAGCTAGCAAAAGCTCAGTAAAGCTCCAAGGACAGAAAGAAGCATGTTAGCAACTACAAATCCCACAGAAAGAGTAAGAATTCTTTTTATATGCTAGGCTCAACTTTTACTTCTGCTGATTTCTTAGTGTGGGTCACACAGCCTTCTGTCTCTACAAAGGGAGAACATAGTGATTCAATTCAAGGAAGCCAGGGCAAAAGGGAAAACTAAGATCAGTAGGTCACACACATCCTTTGAGAATGACTGAGTCTTGTATGAGGCTGAAGCAGGTAGAAAAAACAAGACTTGAGGGCAAAAAAATCAAAGCAGTAAATGAGACTGGGGAGCAAACCAGTACCAGTCCTGTTAAAATATAAACATCTCTGCTTTTATAAGAAAATGAATGACCTAAAGATGTTACAGCATCTAAAACCTGTTTTATTTGGATAAGATGAAAACTTTTCTACCTCAGAGCTATTTACTAGAGTTTATAGTATAGAATAAAAATAATTGCACTTCTTCACAAAAACAAAACAAAACAAAGAAAAAATCCTCACTCCCCCTACCCAAGAATATGCCAATATCCAATCATGCAAAGCACAAAACGTTCTCACTTGGACTAAATTTGAAAACAAACTGACATGGTTTTGGTTTTAACAAAAGGTAATAGAACAAAATCTTGCTGAATTTTCACTAAGAGTAGCTACATATAGTTTTATTTCCAAAAGGAAAGTGCTAAAAGAAATTAAATTGGCTTTAAATGACTATTTAGAAAAATACTTTTAAGAAAGCAGCACTGAAGCAATTTGTATTTTAGTGGTGGTACAATGTGAAATTCACAGTCTACTGTATCAAATATTAGATAAAATGCATATAGGAAATGTTTTCTGCAAGGAATGCTATAAAAAAGAATTGTTTGCATCATTGCTTTTGTGAAAAGGTGTAAAGATATTTAAAAAAATATAGAAATATTTGGATTGCTATCAGTACATTCATAAAAACAAGTTTATCCTTAGAAAAGTTTATTTTAGCTAAATAATCTGGGAGAAGAGAGAAAAAATAGAATGAGCTGTAGTGTAAGAACAGACTGCCTGCTGTAGTGCCTCTGTGAGGCTTATAGGATTTATATAGCAATTTAGGTGCTTAAATTCAAGAGCATGTCAGAAAGCTTATTTGAAATGAAAAGGCATCACATATTGGACGTTGCTTCTTCTTTAGCATTTACCTTTTGACTTCTATAGAATATTATCTAGGAAATGATTGTTGTGACCTAAAAAGTTGTAAAAGACCTGGTTGCTATGTATGCACTGAACATGCCAAAGCTCATGGTCACAATCCAGTTCAAAACAGCCTTTGAGACTGTAGTCACATCTGTTAAATATATGGACTTTTTTGGCTTGTATCAGTTAATCCTCCTCCTTTCTCCTCAGGAAACTGTCTTTCATTGCAGCTCTGAACTGGTCATTACTCTGATAGCATCTTGGTATGCTCCCATTCTGCCATTAAATGCACTGCTGAATGGGAGTTTCTCCTGTTCATCAATGAGACTTCATTCTCCATTCCTGTACTACAGATTCCTAGAATATTTTTGTAATAAACATCCATTGAGTTCAAACCTGAAACAATTCATAGAGTGGGAACTGGAATGCAGATTTGCCAGTGATGGAAGAGATAATAATGTCCTATTTTTTCTTTCTGTCCAGCCTAATTTTGTATTTCAAAACTGGCTTCAGCATGAGGAATGAGAATAATGCGTGATATTTTTTATTATTGCATTTTAGGAACTGGAAACTGAGAAATATGGCATTGAGTTTTCAAAGTTGAACAGAGATGGGAAAGAATATCTCATTTATTCTGTTGGTATTTTAACAATAAATATAAAACCCAGAAACTCCCACACCTTGATTCCCTTAAACAGATTGAGGTTTTGGGGATTTCCACTTAGGATTCTTTCATCAGGAAAGTATTCAGCATCCTAAATTTGCTTGGGCAGAGGCATGATCTTGAGTGTCATGCTTAAATATCAGGACAAAATGAGAATTCAGAGATACCTCTCTGCTTGATACTTCCTTTTATTTAACTCTGGGTGACTGTGGTTTGAATGGTCCTGAGACTGTGCCTTCTGCAAAACCTTGACCTTCTATGAAACTCTGACATGCAGGAGTACTCTATCTCAACAGGATGTCTGAAGAAGGCATTTTGAGTAGCAGCTGCTCTTTGCTGTACTATAGCTAATCCAGATAGTCAATGTAATAATTCTGTCTCTTAAACATAAATTTATAAATTGATGCTAATGGAAAAATGACATACCTCCTTCAAAGTGGACTGAACTATTTCTTAGCTGCTTGGATGCTCTTTAAATATGCTTAAAGGCAAACTCTGGTTTCCTAAGTACCTCCCTAAAATAATTTTTTGGTTCAGGGCTCCTAAATATTATACTTAAACCCATTCCATTTTACCCAAATCTTATCTAAATTGGTTTGCCTTAGATACTCATGAATATAAACATAAGAAGATAAATGGAGTGAGTGTCTTATATCTAAGACAGGAAGTTGTAATTTTCAAATGTCTTTTTAAAAGCAGTGGAGTCAGATGATATTCTGAAATCTCATTTTCATGATATTTATCTTGCATATTATACTCTGTCACCCATAATAATGAACAGTCAGTTTACTAACTCAAGACTTTTATCTACAAATTTTAAATTTTTTGTTATTTAATATATTCTTCTTTAATTGTCACTTATCTATTCCATAGGTATTTATTTCCTTTACTTTTTCCTCATTTTCTTTCTCCACCTTGGAGTAGAATGATAATCAAGCTGTATCAGTTTGTTGTTCCCTGAAAATGGGATACATGGCAATCATAAACAATAAGAATGCCAACAAAGTAGTGGTGAATGTAGGGACTGTGTTCGACAATGTTATGGCAGTGGCATTAGGCATACTTTCCAAAAAAGTAAAGATAGAAGAAAAGTTAACTGTGGTCAGAATTCTTACTTTGGAAGAAAATATGGGTTAAGAAGCCTAGTGGTAAGAGCAGAAAGAATGAATATATGCAATTTTTATTTTTTTTTCCTAAAGGAAGATGATTTAATATGTCTCAGTTTAAAGAACATCTGTTTTTTTCAAGGAAACAGCCCTATTTTCTAAAGAGTAGAGAAGTAATGTATAGTGATTTAGTTAGGCATGGATATAGGCAGAAGCAGTCTATGCTATGGGGGAACTAGCAGTTAATTGATAGATCTTGTTTAAGTGAATTGGATGATCACTTCAAAAGATGAGATGCATAAAGCTTGCAGTGAGTTCACCTCAAGGATGGTTTTCCTTCTGTCTAAGAGCAGATGGAGAGATGTCATTACGCTGCTGATAGTTATGTGGTTCCAATGCCTTCAGTTGGGAAATTAGGATTGCAAATGGATGTGAGACTGAAGCTGACCATATAGTTAAGTCTGTTGAAAACTGCTGTAACATTTGATAAAGCTGTATAGCTTTTGAGCCTTTGAGATGTGAAATAGAGAGCTCTGAAGAAAGAATAACAGAGGTAGGAAAAGAAACCAGTGGATGTGAATGGATCGTGAAGGCTTTTTTATACCTAATCAGGATAGAATTTGATGAAAAAATTAATCTTAAGCATGATTTCCAAACTGACTGTATGATCCATCTAGGACAGGCACAAATGCATGCACACAATACTGAGGTGCACATCCATATAAAAAAGATGTTAACTGTCAGAGAAGTGTTCTAAGAGCAGATGACAACTTTGTAGACTTTTTGGTGCAATAGCTACAATTCAAAAATGAACTAACAGATCAGGTAAGTCAGGTCTGTCTTCTGTCTGAAAATCGAGTTCTAGTAATCTAGTGCTAGATGTCCTGGTTTGAGCTAAATAGAACTAATTTTATATTTAGTGATTTTACTTTTCAGCTCAGTCTCTTCTAAGTGGCTGAACTGCTGAAACTAGCAGCATGTTTTTCCAGACAGTATGATAATGTTCAAGGCCACTGACTCACCATGGGTACCATGTCTGTGCCTACGAGGCAGAGAGCAGACTCAAAACTAACTAACTAGGTATTCCATCCCACATATGTCATACTTGGTATAAAGCCGAGGGATCACGAGGGTCTCGACCCTTACATTTTGGAGCCCTTCCATCTTGGATCCATCCTTCCATCTCAACCCTTTCAATGGCCAAAGTCCAAGCAGAACCCTGCTAATTCATCTGCGTCTGATCCTGATGCATGTGTTCCTGCATCCTACTCCCACCTGCTGCTGAGTTCGGTCTGGGACTTTCCCAGTGCTCTCCTCTGTAGAGCCTCTGCTGACGTACTCATCACTGGGGGGTGTGGGGGGAGGATTTTTATGTTGGTTTTGTATATATATTTCTACATATTTGTATATATTTCATTATTTTCCTATTTAAATTATTATTCTGTAGTATTAGTATTATTGTTTTATTAAATCTATTAGTTTTATTTTCCAACCCATAAAGTCTCTCTCCCTTATTCTCTTTTCTCTTCCCTTCTGGGGAGAGGAGAGGGGTTAATAGAGAGTGTCTGTCCAGGATTTGGTGGCCAGCCCAGCCCTAAACCACAACTCTAGAGTTGCTTAAATTCTGCAGATAGTAAGAAGATCAAGCAGATAGTATGACAAATTCATGCCAGTATATTTCATTGGCTTTTGAGATTGATCTATTGTAGTGAAGTAAACACTCATCATTCTTCTGAGGATAAATTTGGCTCATTAAGGCCTCAAGCACATCCCTTGAAGTAGGTAACAGATCACTTTAGAGTGACAGCTAACAAGTTTATTTTCTCCTCTGCCTAGCCACTATACAGTAACACTTTTAAAGCTTCTCACATGCATTGTTATTTAAAAGTACATGCCTCCTACATGTGAAGGCTATTTCAGCTACATTAACAAAGTGTATTTACAAACCAAAGCTGACTGTGAAAAGTAAGCTAAAACTCCACTACACTTTTGGGAGAGATTAGCTGAAAACGAGCTGAGCTGTCTCTGCATGCCTATATTGAACACAGACTTGAGACCTGAAAACTTAAAAGCAATTGGCTCTGGAGTGTGTGTTGGTTTTTGTTTGGTTTGTTGTTTTGGTTTTTTTTTATAAAATTAAGGTGTTTGAAAATGTCATGCCAGTAATAATAGTGATTTGTGAATCCTTTCTTTTCTCTCATATTATTTTGGTGCACTAGAAGACAAGCAGAGATTTCTTTTGTTCTACACAGCTACATTTCCTGCACATAAAAACAAGTGGATTTTGTGGTAACAAAATGTTATGAAGATTTTAAAAGCAAAATATGGGAGTCGCCATTGATTTAAGGATGGCCACAGCATAGAATAAGTATTGCTAGAAAATTACATCTAGAAAGGATCAGCTAATGCTACAGGAGAGTGATTTTCAGAACACTTACTCTTTAAGTTTTAATATCCTCCTACTTCTCTTGATACATTTTGTTCTTGATTACATTTTTCACCTGTTTGAGTTAAATGTATTTTATAAATGTGTTAAATATGTTCACACCATGTTCAAATTAAATGTATTTTATAGTTTCTCATTAGTCATCTAGTTAGGTACTTAGAAACATTAGTACTGTTTATTCCTTTCAAAAGACCGGCATTAACTTAATTGTTCACACCAGGTTTTAGAACACTCTAAAAATTAAGCCCTCCTTAAGCCTCTGCTGTTGATTACTTTCTGGGAGAAGAAACTGAGGAAAGTGTTTGGGTGATATAAAAATATGTCTTCATTCTTCAACCATACTTGGATTTATTTAGTTCTTTATTTACATATGTAGTTAAAGCAATTGTCACTCATAAGAAAAGCATTGTTCTAACCTTAACAGAGGAGCATTTTTTTTTCCTTAGGATCAATCCTTATATTCATATATGCTTCATTTGACAGAGTAGTGGGTTGAATTTGGCTGGCAACCAGATGCACTCCAAAGCCTTTCTATCACTCTCCTCCTCAGCAAGATGGGGGAGGGGGGGAATAAAATTAAAAGCTCGTGGATCAAGATAATGACAGGAAGATCACATATGAATTACTGTCATGGGCAGGACAGACTTAACTTGGGGAAAATTAATTTAATTTATTGCCTATTAATAAAAGAGTACAGTAGTGAGAAATAAGAACTATATCTTAAAACAACTTTCATAGAATCACAGAATCATGAAATGTATTGGGTTGGAAGGGACCTTTAAAGATCATCTAGTCCAACTGCCTTTGCAGTAAGCAGAGACAATGTTACCAGATCAGGTTGCTCAGAGCCCTATCAAGCCTGACCCTGAATATCTCCAGGGATGGGGCCCATACCACCTCTCTGGGCAACCTGTTCCAGTGATCTATCACCCTCATATTGAAGAATTTTTTCCAAATATCTAACCTAAATCTACCCTTTTCTAGTTTAAAACCATTGCCCATTGTCATATTGCTACACACCTTTGTAAACAGTCCCTCCCCAGCTTTCTTGTAAGCCCCCCTTTCAGGTACTGAAAGGCCTATAGAAGGTCTCCCCACAGACTTCTCTTCTCCAGGCTGAACAACTCCAACTCTCTCAGCCTATCTTTGTAGGAGAGGTGCTCCAGCCCTTTGATCATCTTTGTGGCCCTCCTCTGTACACATTCCAGCACTTCAGTGTCCTTTTTGTGTTGGGGACTCCAAAGCTGGATGCAGTACTCCAGGTGATGCCTCACTAGAGCAGAGTAGAGGGGCAGAATCCCCTCCCTCGATCTGCTGGCCACACTTCTTTTCATGCAGCCCAGGATGTGGTTGGCCTTCTGGCTGCAGATGCACATTGGTGCCTCATGTTCAGCTTCTCATCCACCAGTACCCCAAGTCCTTTTCCTCAGGGCTGCTTTCTAGCACATCATCTTCTAGCCTGTATTGGTAATGAGGATTGCCCCTACCCAGGTGCAGGACCTCACAGTGTTCACCTGGGCCCACTTCTCCACCTTGTCCAGGTCCCTCTGGATGGCATCCCTTCCCTCTGGCACATGAACCTCACCATCCACCTTGGTATCATCAGTGAACTTGCTGAGGGTGCACTCAGTCTCACTGTCAATATCATTAATGAAGATATTAAACAGCACTGGTCCCAGTACAGACCCCTGAGGGACACCACTTATCACTGTCTTCCATCTGGACATCGAGCCATTGACCACTACTCTCTGGATGCAACCATCCAGCCAATTCGTTATCCACTGAACAGTCTACCCATCAAATCCATACCTCTCCAACTTAAAGAGAAGCATGTTATGGGGGACTGTGTCAAAGGCCTTGCAGAAATCCAGATAGATGACATCCATAGCTCCTCTCTTGTCTACTGATACAGTTTCCCCATTGTAGAAAGCCACCAGGTTGGTCAGGCAGGACTTGCCCCTTTTAAAACCATGCTGGCTGTCTCAAACCACTTTCCTGTCCTCCACGTGCCTCAGCACAGCTTCTAGGAGGATCTGTTCCATGGTCTTCCCAGGCACAGAGGTGAGACTTAGAGGTACCAACCAGGGTACCAGGATCCTCCTTTCTGGCCTTTTTAAAACTTCTAAAACTTTCCCCCATTCCTCTCTTTTTCCCAGGCTCAAATTCACTCCTGATTTTATCTGCCCATTCCCCTAGGTAGCACAGGGGGATAGGGAATATGGGTTGTGGTCAGTTTATCACATGTTCTCGCTGCCGCTCCTTCCTCCTCATGCTCTTCCCCTTATAGGGTCCCTCCCATAGGAGACAGTGCCCTGTGAACTTCTCCAATATAGTTCTTTCCCATGGGCTAAAGTTCTTCAAGAACTGCTCCAGCATGGGTCCTTTCCACAGGGTACTATCCTTCAGGAACAGACTGCTTCAGCGTGGGTCACCTGTGGGGTCACAGGTCACACCAGAGAACCTTCTCCAGCATTGACTCTTCTCTGTGGGCCCACAAGTCCTGCCAGGAGTCTGCTATAGTGCAGGATCCTCATAGGATCACAGCTTCCTTCAGGGCACATCCACCTGCTCTGATGTGGGGTCCTCCATGAGCTGCAGGTGGATATCTGCTCCACTGTTAATCTCTAAGGGCTGTAGTGAAAACATCTGTGTCCCTGTAGTCTTCACTATAGTCTGCAGGGGAACCTTTGCTCCAGCATCTAGAGTACCTCCTTCCTCTCCTTCTACACTGACCTTAGTGTCTGCAGGGAAGTTTCTCTCACATATTCTCACTCCTCTCTCCCAGATGTTGCTGCACATCTGTTTTTACCCTTGCTTAAACATGTTATCACAGAGCTGTCACCAGTGTCACTGACGGGCTTAGCTTTAGGCAGCGGTGGGTCCATCTTGGAGCTGTCTGGAACTTGCTCTGCTTGACATTTGACATCTCACACAAGCTACCCCTGCAGCTGCTCCTGCTGTTGAAGCCTTGCCACATTAACCTACACATTAAACATAAAATACACGTAGCATTCTCAGATGTTCTCACTCATCACTTTGAATATTGCTGGCTAGCCCATGTGGCTCCTATTTCAAGAACTGCAGTGCATTGCTTGACTACTATTTCAAGCATCAGTCCACCAAGTTCATATGAGCTAAATTCAAAGGTATTGAGTCCCAATACATAGCACAAGATTTTTCTATAGTCTCATGAGTGCGAAGTCACCACATTTATGGAAGAATATATGCCACAGTAGTTCATGTCAACAAGAGAACAGACTATTACCCTTTTGACACACCCTTTGGTAAATGTTTGCTAGGATAAACACATTCCCACAAGTTACAGGTTATTAATTACTTTCAGATTAATTGCTGTAGCTATTTAATATTTATTTACTTTCATATTCTTTTTTTTTCATAAATGAAAAAGAAAGACTCGTGTACCCTCTAAGTTTTGCAGTTAGATCTGGTTTCTGTAACACTTCATGTAGTACACTGGAGGCATTGCAAAAACTTAATTTACAGTAAAAAAATGCTGAGGGGTTGGTAAATAAAATATAAACAGGGATAGGATGAACAGTATTGTAGATCTAATTTCTTCAATTGATTTTGTTTTGGTATTGATTTTGTCTTATGTTTCTTCCTCTTCCAAGGCTCTGCCTCTACAAATAAATTTTTCTTTGTGACACATGTTTATATTGATAGCATAAAACGGTGTGTCATACAGAAAAATACTGTGAGGAAATTACAAGCTTTAACATCTGGATATGGAGACAGTTATGTGGCACTCCATATCTGAGGAGGGACTTCAGGATTATTCATGTTATATAGTATGTCTGACAGATAAAATATAAAAAATTACTAACAATTTTCACGTTTATACTTCTGTGTTTAGGATCTGGAAGTATTGACTCAGGGAACTAAGATGACAATTTCCAGAACTGTTTTTCCTAGCTGTGATGTGTTCAATAAAGACACTGCAGAGTTTTGTACACGTTTCTCCCACATCTGTAGTGAGATAACAACTTTTGAAATGAAAACTTCAGATGCAATAAAACTAGACCAATACAATACAATACAATACAATACAATGCAATGAGGATGAATACAATACCAATACCAATACAATAACCTGCAGAACTGTGAGCTCATTCATACATTTCTTACATAATAATATAAACTCCCCAGAGCAAGCCACACTGTTTTACATGGCTAGGAATATTACCAGTAAAACAAAAATACCTACTTTGATGTTAACTTGTAGGTGTAATCTGTAATCCCACTTGTAAAATAATTATGGGTACATATAGCCAAACAGAAACTCATTAATTGACTCTAGCCTAAATGCCATAAATTCATGCTACTTTTCTGCTTGGCATTCATAGACTTGATTCCTATCCATCGTCACCTGCCTGTGTAGTCATATTGCACATAGAAGAAATGATGCTACATATTTAGACTGTTTGACTGGTCAGTACTTAAGACACAATTCCTCAGTTTATGCTTCTAGCACAGATCTCAGGAAAGTTCTTAGACAATGGACACTTTTAGTTTAGCATGGTAATAATATCTTATATATGTTAGGTTTAATAATAATAATCACATTTTCAACTACATTGAGGAAAAAGTAATTTCACTGCAAAGCACTAGAAAGCATGTCATTGTTATCAAGTGCTGTAATCTTTATTTTCTTTTATTCCAATAATATTTGTAATTTTTTTCTGTGAAAGCAAGGTGATGCTTTGTCCCATTCTTGCAGGGGTTTAATATCTGAGAGGCATCTTATACTGTATTCTAAAGAAAAACACTGTGCTACTGAAAGATGACTATTTACCACACATTAGTAGATATAGCCAGGTGCTTCTTATCCTGCAATGACAGGAAGATACATTTTCAACTTCCAGTTATAACTGTACTTTAAAATGTTTGTTACGAAATTCTCATATCTAATCCTGTAAAATACATCTTTTATAAAATACTTGGGATATTCATGGTCTACCAAACAGAAATTACTCGTTGTTTCATCTATAATACTTAACAATGCCTTGTTCTATTCTTGTTTGTAAAAGAATGCTAGATAATGTAAAGATTTTATTCATATGCACAGTACAAAACTTTTGTGTTCCATGAACCAAACTTTCTCTTTTTATGTGCATCAATTCTGAAAATCCTGTAGTAATAGATTCAAATTTCTGAATTATCAGTTTTTTGATTCTTAGCTCTGACATTTTTTCTCAAGTATCTAATTGAAAAAAAGGTATGCTGTTGTGGTTGTGAAAGAACATACACATTTCCTTGTGTTCTCTCTTACAGTGCTGATCTCCTAGGTTTGTGACTCAAAGAAATCCTGACTCTTCTTCAAGGAGAATGTGTACCTTATCTCCTGAAGGTTCATTTATTTTTAAGGAAAGATTTATTCTCTGAAGCAATATTCTGCAGCAGTAAGGCAAGGGAATTAATTTTGAGTATTTAAATAACTAGCTGGTAGGTAGGAGGGCAGCAATTTTTGACAGGTTCTTGATTTCAGAAATGGTCAAGTTTGATGTCATCTTTGTAGTCCTAGCAGTAATTTCCCATTCCTACAAAGCAAGAATTCAAATCCTAAAGCAATAAAGCAATGCATATTGCTAGACCTGGATCCAGTACTCCACATGGCGTCTCATGAGTGCAAAGTAGAGGGGCAGAATCACCTCCTTTTACCTGCTGGCCATGCTTCTTTTGATGCACCCCAGGATGTGGTTGACCTGGGCTGCAAACACGCTCATCTCCAGCCTTTCATCCACCAGTACCTCCAAGTCCTTGTCCACAGGGCTCCTCTCAATCCCTTTATCCTCTAGCCTGTATTGATACCAGGGATTGCACTGACCCATGTGCAGGTCCTTGCACTTGGACTTCTGTACCCCATGAGATTCACCTGGGCCCACTTCTCAAGTTTGTCCAGGTCTCTCTTGATGGCCTCCAATCTCTTATGCATGTCAACTGCACCACTGTACTTGATGTTGTTTGCAAACTTGCTGTGGGTGCACTCAATCCCACTATGTCATTGATGAAGATATTAAACAGCACTGGTCCCAGTATGGACCCCCGAGGGATACCACTTGTCACTGATATCCATCTGGATATTGAGCTGTTGACTACTACTCTCTAGGTGCAACCATGCAACCAAATTCTCATCCACCAAACAGTCCATCTATCAAATCCCTATCTCTCCGATTTAGAGAGAAAGATGTTATGGCGGACTGTGTCAAAGGCCTTACAGAAGTCCAGATAGAGGACATCCATAGCTCTTGCCTTGTACACTGATATTGTCACTTCATCTTAAAAGGTCACTAGGTTTGTAAGGCAGGACTTGCCCTTGGTGAAGCCATGGTAGACAGCCATCCTCTTGGCTCTTGCCTTGCTCGCCTGATTTCTTATTTAGGGAGATCAAGAGCTCTTGCGCTCTGTGGAAAGTGTCCTTAAAGATCTGCCAGCTCTGTTCTGCTCCCTTGTCCCAGAGAGCAGTTTTCAAATGAAGTCTTACTGACTAACCCCTTGAAGAGCTGTAAGTTTACTTTCCTAAAATTCCACCCCTTAAGTTTACTCTTTGTATGACACATATCCCTCAGGACTGTGAACTCCACCACTCTGTGATCACTGCAGCTCAAGCTATAACCCAAATGTTTTGATGAGGCTGACTATCACCTTTTATGAAAGGAAATCACTTCAATTTTTAGGAAGATGCTTTGGAAAAAATCCAAAGAGTTCTTTCATTTCCCAGTTAAATTCTGTTTGTTCATCGCTAAAATACACATTGGGTTATTTCCAGAAATAATTTTTGATTAGTAGGAAAATTTTTAAAATACTGTTAACTTCTTGGAAAACTAAAGATATTTAAGGGCCAAAGTCAAGCTTAGAATAGCAGTGATACGCATATATTAGTGTAGTTGTAAATTTAGCACTGTCAACTTTCATTTCAGCCTGTAAAGAGAAAACTAAAGTCTGCAGGAGACAGATGTAAAAAAGAAACAGTTCTTTTATCTTTAGAGATGAAAGTAATAACAACATAGTATTAACTCTTCCAAGGTTTGATTAATTATTCTCTGTTCTTGAAAATGTTTCAATTATTTACTTCTTACTATTACAAGAACTTGTTACTTGCCCATAAGAAAGGTGGGGAAGAACTGTTCACTAGGACATGTAGCAATAGTACAAGTGGTAATGGTTTTAAAATAGAGAAGGGTAGATTTAGGTTGGATATTAGGAAAAAGTTCTTCAATATGAGGGTGATAGATCACTGGAACAGGTTGCCCAGAGAGGTGGTGTGGGCCCCATCCCTGGAGATATTCAGGGTCAGGCTTGATAGGGCTCTAAGCAACCTGATCTAGGAACATTGTGCCTTCTTACTGCAAGGGGGTTGGACTAGATGCTCTTTAAAGGTCCCTTCCAACCCAATACATTCTATGATTCTTTATATATGGTGTTAACTCATTTTCCATCACAGTTAGTTCCATGAGGTCAGTACCTACAACTAACTTAGTGGAAGAGGCAGTAAACATAGATTAACCTAAGCAAGTAAAGGAATTTCCTTATCTTTTTGCATTTCTGCTGCACTAGATTGCAATGATGAAGTACTTTTAGCTCTAAAGCATATCCATTTGCATAAAACATCTAGTCATCACTTTGAACTGTTTAGCCTTTTGCTTAGTTGAAAAAAGAAATTGCTTCAATATAAACTAGCATATTTCATCTTGAGTCCTAGGATTTAATATCATGAAGTCACTTAGAGAAATAGTAGATTTCAGAAGAGGTTGAACGTTTAGTGCTTGAAACAGAAGTTTATGGATGTGCAGAAGTTACAGTCAGCTTTTTTAGACAGTTGTATTGCTCAAAAATATTATTGCTTTTGCTTGATGGTGAGTAAAAACAACTTGAACAAATACGGATTTTTTTGGTGGGGATATGATTTATGTACTTGTCCATGCTAAATTCAAGGATCTGGAGATCTTCAAGACACAGAAAATCCAGGTACTTAGAACTATAAAAAGCTGAGAATCATAACTTTCATAGGTTTCTGATGTGGAAGTCTAACATTTAAAATTACTCTTCAGGCAACTTTTATTGTTATCACTATAGCAGCTTTTGAAAAGGATAATCTAATTTTTCTGTCCACAATTTTATATCTAACAGGCAGTCACCCAAGTACATGATCGACAGAGCAATCTCAAATGTTACCTACTTATCCATATGAAATGTTAATGCCAGACATGTATCTGATGTCTTAAGGCCATTGTGAAAATTCTTACCCAACATGGATATAGAAATGGAGCAGCCACGCAACAAATAACTGAAAATGGCTCAGCAAAACTACTTTAGTAACAATATAAACAGCATATTAAGAGGTGAAAAGTTTGGAGGTTTTATGGTCTGTAGCATTAAACTCCAACTATATTTTCAGTTTTGACTGTATAATATTGGGTTTAGTGATTTCCTGTGGTAGCAAGTTTCACTTCATGTTTAATAGATTATAAAATACTGACTCAGGAAGAAATACCAAGCATTATATATGATTCTATCCTCAATTGTTCTTTAAAAAGAAAAGAAGAAAAAGAAGAGGTAAAAAAATGGTAGTTTTAAAAACTAAGATTTTTTTTTTCCATGTAAAAAATAAACTAACAAGGTTTGAGGTCTGGATAGCAATGGATATTGGGGGATTTCATTGTGTACATGCTTAAAAAGAGATTCACAACTCCAGAAAAGAGAGGGAAATCAAATACGAGTTTCTGTAAGTGTTGTTTGGCCAACTTTTACCCCAGTACCCTTCTCCCTCCCAAAACCATAAACTGCAAGATAGGTTTTGTGCTTTGTACTTGTCACAAGCACAAAGTTATTCTCTGGAAACAAATAATAATATTTGGACCAATGCCAGTCAGAGGGAATGTTTTTCTCCATCCCTTGCCATGTAGACGAAAGGCATTTTTGCTCCCACTTTGTAAGGCTGCTTGTTACCCATGTGCAGCTTGTAAAAGCCTCTTGGATACAGCAGTGCCAGTTTAATTTAGACATTGTTCTTATCAACGCTTTTGCAGATGCTGTAGGCAATAAGCCATGTGAGTCACTTACAAAACTTTCAAAATGGCTCTCCATGTCTCTGTGATGAGAGTGAAAGCATTTCTCATGACATCTCCAAAGCCCTTTGCTGAGACAAGTACAGTTTGTTTTTAAAGCAAACCTACAATGTTACTAGCTATAAAACTCAAAAAAGTTCTGGAGGACTCAAAGTAATTTGCTTTCCACTGCAGAGTGATGGGTGAACAATAAAGACTGGATCTAATCTTTACTGCAAGGCTTAGATACAAAAATTTTGAGTCTGTGCCAATGGACAGTTTCAGGGAAAAGCAACGAACAGAACCGGATCACTCCACATGCTTCTGTTTGGATTTTGCTGTGTAAAAGCCTGAAGAAAAGAAGCAGGAGGAAGTCCTCACTATTTCCTGCTATCCTCGAGTTAGCTATTTTTGCTGTAACAGCTTTCAGTGTTACCCACTAGCAATCTTTCAGAAAAGGAGAGTGTCTCCGTACAACCTCCGTTATTCTGCCTTTCTGACCTCCAGCCTTCTCTGAGCTATGGCAGAAGAGCAGCCGAGAATTGATAACTCTGTAGTTGTAAGAGGGAACTGAAAACTACAGGAAGAAGGCTGTCACATAAATTTTTTGACCTCTGTCTGAACTAAGCAATTCCATTGGGGAGGTCTTATTATGGACAGCAAATTACAAGTAAATATTGCAATTTCATACAGTTTGAGGAAAGTTAGTACAATGCTGGATCTCGTTTTAGAGGTAGATCAATCGTATCTGTGAAAGTCTTACACTTTAGACAGAATGGGAGTATTTTGAACACCACATAATCTTTGTACTTCTCTGGTTCATGCAGAAAAATGGAAAGGTGGAAAATAGGAAACCTTAGAGAAAAAAAAAAATTACTAGTAACCAAAGAGGAACAGTTCAAAGAAGGTAATGTTTGAAGTGTTAGAAATGATTATAGCAATTTAAAGGTATGTTTGCAGCTAGACACTCTCATTGAAATTCTAAAATAACAGTAAACAAAAAAAAAATTATCAGCACCACCAGAGAGTTCAGACTGGATGGCTGCTTTGACCTAGGGATATTTACTCAAGATCAAGCCTTGTTATGAAGTTCTCACTGAAACATTATGGCACTACCAGTGTTTGAATTTGCTATTTGGTATCACTGGATCACAGTGCAAATACAAAATTATTGGGAGCCTCTACAGTCTTCCACGAGGGAAGTAATTCAAGGTTTAAAATATCAAGACAAAAGTGATAATTTCTTTGAATATAATTAGTTTCTTCCTTAATTGTGAATTTTTTCTATGTCCTTTATAAAGTACTATAGAAATATTTCTTTGTAGCAGGATAAGTTTTTAATTTGAAAGCACAATTTCTTTAAGCTTTAAAAGTTGCATTAGACGAAAGTCCTGAATATCTGGCTCTGTGACATTTAAGTCCTTTTTATTTTGACTTTTGACTTACTAGCTTCTTTATTTTTTCATTATACCTTTGTCTGCATATACAGGAAATGTGAAGAACAGCTTTTTCCTGGATTCTTTATAATTTTGAATCTCCTCTTCTTTTTGAAACCTGAAATGGAAATGGAAAATATAGAAATGTATTAGTTCATGGTTTTCACTCCTTTAAAGTAGAACATGACATTCTAGAAAGGGGAAATATCACTCTATTTAAAATTAATGCATCATTTTCTTTTTCCCGATAGTTACAGAAGAGGACCTGATGACTATATATGGAAAGGCGAGGCCTACCTGATTTTCAATCAGTCATCTGGATTTCTAGAAAATAGATGGAATGTCAGCTAGTGTCACAGACCTTCCACACATACATTTGTATCTATCTTTAAACAACAAAAAAAGCATAAAAAATAATAAATAAATACATAAAAATCAATATAAGGTGATATTTAGGAGCATATAAGTTCCTGAGCCAATAGATGACGATTTTTTATTATAGAGACACTAAAGTCAATTATATAGAGATCGACTGTTCATGACTTCAAATAACACTAGTGACAATTCTGTGGACGAACAAGTGTACAGTTAAACTACATCTGGAACTGCTACCTTGAGTACCCGGCACTCAGCACCTAGCTCCCCCTAATTCACACAAAGTCTTTCAAATTCCACTTCTTTCAAAGGCTTAATTCACTCAGACTTTTCTAGACTTAGAAGTTGACTCTATTTCCTATTATTAAGGATGTTACAATATAGCAGCAAATTAAATTCTTTGCTCGGGTGATATGTAGCACACAGTGGGATCTCACTTTGTTGCAGTTTGGGTCCATGGTCTCAAATTAGGATTATTTTTTATACATTTTGCATTTTATAATCCTTATAGGCATATGTCCTATGTTCTCTTTTTAATGGCTTCTCTTACTGTGCATTACAGATTAGGTAATCATGTTATTCTTTTGCTAAATGCACAAGCAAGCCCTAATCATGGACTGCAATCCTTTTGTGCACATTATGTATCTTGTAATGCCATGTTTGAAAAATTGCTGCACCACATGTATACAATACAGGACTTCTGTAGACATTGGTCAATCTTTTTATATAATACCAAGCATCTTGCTCATTGTTCTAACTTAAAGTGCTTGTTAATCGCACCCTACAGCTTTCTGTGATTCCAATTGCTTGCACGGCTACAGTACTTATTTTTGTGCTTCCATGTCTGTGAAGCATCACTTAGGCCTATAGTTGAGATAATCTTGAATGACATAAAACTTATGATTCAGACTATTCGTTTTATGGCTTGAAATGTGTTTGGTATCTGTCTAGCTGAAATTTTATATTCTCTCCTTACTCAGGGAACAATTTGGCTTTTGTGTAACATAAAAACAGTGTGAAGGAACATAACTTAAATGTCTTCATATAATTAGCTTTATATAAAAAGTTAATATAATTTTAGTAACCACTTAAAAACAAAATCTGATTTAGAATACAACAGCAAAACATTTTATTTGACCCCAAACTTTTTAAAAAATATTATTAGTTTGCAAATAAATTCAAAAAGCTAACTTCAGTTTTCTGTTCAGCTGATCTTTTTAACTGACAGTCAATCCAAAAGGAAGTTCTGCACCGTCAAGCTCTTCTTTGGCAGCCCACATTCTTAACATTTGTTACTGAGAAGTGTTGGCAATGAGTATTTATATTTCTTATCATTAAACCCTCAGCAACAAAAAAATAACTATTTAGCACTGCCTCTGGGTATTTCCACATCTCAGTTAATACTGATAATAAAATCCATGTCCTTGCAAAGCATGTATAGGTCATATATATTGGAGAACTGAACGTGTGTTATTGACAGGATAAAAGAATGAACTAATAAATGAGAAAAGTTTGATTATTATCAAACATATATCTTCACACTCAACAGAAACTCCAGTTCATAATCTGTTCTGCTGATTCTACTATTTAATCTTACCTTTCCAGGAAACATATTATTCTAACACAGCTCTGCGTTATAATATTTAAAAATTGGACAAAATAAATGATGACACTTTTTAGATACATTTTTAATCCTGGAAGTTGACATCATAACAATACAGACAAGACAAGTGCCGATTCTTAGATGTTTAGGTACTTTATTGTGAATGTAATAAAATGTACTAATACATTAACTGACAGAAGATTAATAAAGTCCCAAACTTTTATAATAACAATTTCATTACATTCAATATTCTTCAGCATTGACATTCTGAAATGTTTTAACTGGTTAAATTTTTTCAAACTTTCAGTATCTAATTTTTAAGAAAAAGTAATATGAAAGCATCATTGACTTAAATGTAAAAATATTAATTCCTTCTCCTGTTGACTGTAGCAGACTCTTCAATGGCCCTTGCTTTAAACCTCAGTGGTTTTTGTCTGTTTATACTGTACAAGCTTTCACAAAAAAAATTAAGGTTGCTGATCTTTTTTTAGATAGATTTACAAACCTTTAGAATCAGTCTGTTGTTTTGCTGGTTTTCAATAGTATATCTGTGTCAGCTGTATCCATAAAAAAGTTGTTTCACAAATGTCTTTATAATTCCTTCATATTCTATCTTAAAAAAGCAGTTCTGGCAACATATTTTCTGAGAAGGGAGAAAACTGTACTGCTTCAAGTATTGCAGCTCTTCTTTCACTGTCATAATCTGGGTATTTCCTGTTGCTGATAGCAATTTCATTGGTGTGTTGCTTAACTCCTTACTGGTTCAAATATAACTCTACTATAAAAATCCTATTTCATAGAATCATAGAATGTGTTGGGTTGGAAGGGACCTTTAAAGGTCATCAAGTCCAACCTCCTCTGCAGTGAGCAGGGACATCTTTAACTAGATCAGGACTATCTATCTGCACTGTCAGTCAAATAAACCCTTTTTCTCTTTACTTACTAATGAAAATACTACAACTTCCTCCAAGGCAATCTAGAATTTTCATTTAGAAATTCTATAATTCTCATATTCCATTTTTGTAATTTCTCACATTTTTAATATTCAAAGAATCTACTGATATTAGTTAAATTATCATTAAATAAAAAGATATATTCTTCATCACAGCTGACTATTCCATGGTTTGGCTTTGGTTTCTAAGACTTAAATAGTGTTTTTATTGTTCATCTTTGACAATATAATGCACTTCTTAGAAAAAGGGTTGGTTAGAGCATATCCTATCTTGTACCTTATTTACTTTACTGGGTGCATGTATTCTTCTGTGTGCAGCATGTTGTCCCATACACTCATATTTCCCAGATCTTTACTACATGCACTTATTTCTTTATGTATTTGGTTTGCATGGCAAGGTTTTGGGGCAGGGAGGGCTCCAGAAATGGCTTCTGTGAGAAGCTGCTAGAAGCTTTTGCCATATCTGATAGAGCCAATGTCACTGGCTCCAAGACAGAACCACTGCTAGCCAAGGTAGAGCCAACCAGCCATGGTGGTAGCACCTCTGTGATAACATATTTAAGAAGGAGGGGGGTGGGGGAAACCTGTGGAACAGCAATTGCAGACAGAGAGAGTAGAATATGTGAGAGAAACAACTCTGCAGACACCAAGGTCAGTGAGGAAGGAGGGTAAGCAGGTGCTCCAGATGTCAGAGCAGAGATTCCCCTGCAGCTCTTGGTAAAGACTGAGGCAAGCTGTTCCCCTGCCTCACCATGGTTGTTAGAGGTGGAGTAGCTATCCTCCTGCAGTCCATGGAGGGCTCCACACCAGAGCAGGTGGATGCGCAAAGTAGGCTGTGATCCCATGGAAAGCCTATGTTGGAGCATGCTCCTGGCAGGACCTGTGGATCTGTGGAGAGAGGAGGCCATGCTGAAACAGGTTTGCTGGCAGAACTTGTGACTCCATGGGGAACCCAAGCTGGAGCAGTCTGTTCCTGAAGGACTGCACCCTGTGGAAGGGACCAATGCTGAAGAAGCTTGTGAAAAACTGCAGTTCGTGGGAAGACTCACACTGAAGAAGTTCATGGGGAACTGTTTCCCGTGGGAAGGATCCTATGCTGATGCAGGGAATGACACTTCCATGCCTGTAACTTTGTTTGTTTAGGATGTCACATTCAATTTGATTAGGAAAATAAAAACACTATCTCCTATAAAGCGCCAATAAATTTTTTACACTTTCTTAGGGAGGGAAATTTATCTTGTCTCTCTCTACAGACAAAAGTTAGTACATGAAAAGTTAATCCATCTGTTCTTACTTCCTTGAAGAGCTACTTAATTTCTGTAATGTTATAAAGAGGGTTGTTTAGTTCTCTCTCTTAATAATCAGCAGAATGAAGGCAATTAAATTTCTCCAGAAAGCTTTTATATAACAGCTTATTTTTCTCAGACTGAGCTGTTGACTGTTCTGGTTTCCCACCTCCTCAATTGCTTGTTCACAGATCACGCATCAGCTAAGCTAGAGCCCCATACATAGAGGATTTTCTTGATTTAAAAATCAGCCTTTTTCTGGGATTGTATAAACCACAGACAGAATCATCTACAGTTCTGTTAAGGGTAGTTAAAGTGGCAATGTCAGAAGGTTTCCCAAGGTACACGCTCAACTCCTGCTGGCTGTTGCTGTGGGTCTTTGAAGTTCTGCAGTGGTAGGTGTGCAGGAGAATTAGCTATTCACAGACCGCATTGTGTCTGTACAGCAGTTACAGAAACTCTTGTTGTCTGTGGCTCAACAATGATGGACAGAAAAGTTCAAGATTCAGCATGTTTGGTTTTTTTTCCTTCCAGAAATGATGCTTGCTGATCATCTCCTGCTTTTTAGTGACAAAAGGCCATATAAAAGTTTAAAAAGTGCTTTATTTTCTTTTAATATAGATTTTTTTGATTCTTTTCAGTTTCTCATGCTTTTCTGATTTAATGTGATGTTCATCTCTCTGTAGTTCTAGTAATTCACTGCTGAAGGATTAACAGAAGGAAAAAATATAAGACAAGAGTGGTTTACAAAATCTATCTCTAAAACTACATGACTTCTGCCATTAGGAAAAAAAAAGTTAATGGTTAATGTTCTAATAAGGACAGAAGACAGGACAACATTATGATTTCATTTTAAGAGCTCCTTTATATTTGTTTCTCTTTAGCTGCTCATGTTGCAGTACATGGTTTATGAAATGCTTCTCAAAGTAAGATCTTGTGATGCTGTGTACAATCAATTTTCCTAAGAATTAAGGAAAAGCTTATTATAGATAGTGCAGGAGAGGAGGTGCCCAGATTAGACTTGCTTGTGGTTAAGAATAAGGAGACCTGGCCAAAGCAGACAGAAAATCAGGAAGGCTTATTCCTTGTCTACGAAACTCCTTATTGGCGGCAAAAATAAAACTGCAGTATTTGATAAAATGGAGAATATCTTAGGGAAATTTGGAATAACAGGCTCTAGAAAATAAATATAATAATAATTTTTTAAAAATACTGGAATACTTTTAAGCAAGAGTTTGTTTTGGCCCAATACAAAGAAAGACTTTGGTATTCTTAACAGAAAAGACATAGTTCAGATATGACAGTGTGAGTGAGTAGTTAATATAGTTAAAGAAAAACAGTTCCTGTCTCTCACATAATTTTAAATATGTTTTAATGCCAGTTTGGCACCATAGTATATTAATGAAGTATATGTACTTCAAGATTATTAGGACAGTTAATTCACAAATAATTAAATTATGTGCTGTGCAAACAAAGAAGGAGCAGGTTTTGGAGCTGGCATACAGTAAAATATTTCATCTCTCCTGCCATTTGTTGTTATGATTGCTTTCCCCCCCGCCTTCTACTATGCAGTAGTCTTTGTATGATTTTTACTGGAACTAACTTAGATTGTTTAGTGAAGTTATTTAAGTTGTAATTTGTTTTACTTTAACCCTTCTTTATAACAGCTTTGGTAATTTTATTGTCACTCATTAAAGAAAGAATCTATAAAGCCCAAAGGCTAACAGAGGAATAAATAATTAGAAGTTCACTTAGTAGTTACTGTCTCTTCATGTTTTATGATAGGAAGAACAAGCACTGTTCAACTTCTGGCAGGACTGTACACCATGAAACATTAAATGTTAATTGTGTGAGTTTGAGTATTTACATTCACAGCCATGATGATCATCACACTGATCATGAAACCTGACTATCATGTGGTGAAGTGGCCACATAGTCACCAACTAGATTTAAACTATATATGCCCTTGATTTCACTGATTATTAGAGCTGCTTCTTATATTTCACTAAGTTAATTAAATTGATTTTGAAACAAGACAGTTTAAAGTACTTTATACTGCTTTGTGAGTGCTTTTAAAATGGACACCATTAACTTGAATTATGTTGAATTAATTTCTCTCAGCAAGCTGCCAACTACTAGTTACTAAACTAACATTTGATTTTAAAAGAAAGAAAATATATCCTTGCACACACAAGTTTGTACCAGTTGAAGAAGGAACTATCCTGAGACTTTTTTTTTCTTTACGTTGTATTTCTCTATCTGCATGTCACTTAATCACATGGGGTATATCCAAAGAGTGATAAACATGTCCAGTGATTTTCTATGAACTGTCTTTTGTGATCAAAATTGCTCCTGATGGAGAAAGACAAATGATATAATTTCATTAACTCATTCTGTCTCACTCATTTTTAAAAACGCTAAACAGGTAAACAGAGGAACTCACTTAGCTGGAGGTCATGACTGCCCAGTTGAACCTCTATTAAAGGTACATAATGTTCCAAGTCAAATAATTGTGTTTTAAGAGCTTTCTTTTTTAGTGAGATATTTCTTATTTTCTTGCTTCTTATGGTTGTATTTTCATACTAAAACCTTCCTGAATTACCTACAATTTACTTTGTAATTCTATGTTCCAAAACACTGATGTACAGCTAAGTACTCAAATATGTTATTTATATCTAAGCTTGTCTTAAACTTTCCAGTATTTTAAGTTTACATACCCATGAGACAAGTTTGTGAAATGTATCACTAACCTTATGCAGGGAGAAATAAATATTTTTACTTGCACATAGAGCTATCTGCTCTTTAATAAACAAACAAACAAACAAAACCCCCTTTTTTTCCTGGATCTTTTCCTCAAATTAATAGGTAAAATATGTTGCCTTAAATATCAATACTGCACTGTAGTACATTAATTCTTTTTTTTTTTAAAGACCATGCAACAATTTCCAGAAAGTCTTTGTATAACAGAATTTTGAGAAATTGAAAGTAAAGTATTTAACTTTAAAAATGAGATTTCAGTCTCAAAGCTATTGTTGGTATACTACACTAAAAATAAAATCAATATCTCTTTTCCATAAAAGCCTTCTAATTTTGGAAAAAGCCAACATTTTTGCTATCTTTACTATTTAGTTGAAAATGGTAAAAATAAAATAAAACCAGATCATTTTGCTTTTCTAACTCTATGGAACAAAATATTTTTATAAAGGTCATATTAGGTGGACATCTGGATATTAAACTGAAATGCTTAGGTTTGATAAAAAACTTGCCAAGTTAAATTTGTCAGTGACAACAAGGTAAGGTTTAAATGAACCTTATATGGTTGTACCTATATGGAGGTACAATATATGTACGTTTGTCAGTTTGTACCCTAACTGACTTAGAGCAGCTCTGATGCATTTTCTTTAGTCTTCCAACTTGCTCAGTCTCAGCCGACTGATACTGTTGTGACCTGACCAAGTGGTACATGTCTCAGCCAGAAACTTGGGCCTAATGGCTATTGTATTAGGGAAGCTGAAGGGATAAATGATGGTGAAGGGTGGAAGAATCATTGCACTTTATCTTCAGGAGGAGAAGGGGCATGCAAAGGAATGTAATGAACATCGCAATGCTTGTAGGAGAGAGAACCTGATGCTAAAAATCTCTATCAGTCTGTGGATTTTCTTAATTTATTCTCACCTGTTTTTAAACTACTGTATAAAGCAAGCTGTAAAAATGGCACTTCAGGCACTTTCAGTTTTTGTGACACTACACTGTAGATCTGAAATAATGTGTTTACATTTCCTGTTGCACTGTCAAAAAAACTACACCTTATAATTATATGAACAATGAAATCATCTCCTTTTGTTTGACAGACAAAGGTTAAAAAAAGACTTTATTGTTTTTATCAATAATGTTCAAAATGAAAATTGATTTTGTCAGCTTGGAAGCTGTTGTTGCCAATGGCTGTTTGGAGTTGCTGTAGTAGGCAGTAGCCAAGGGAAATTGGCTGAAGTAACAGCAGGAAATGGTGCATTGGAGAGAATTTTCAGCCCTGTCCTTGATCATCTGAGAAAGAGGCTCTGATAAAAATACCCACAAAAAGGAAGTGTGAATGGTTAATTTTCCTTCTTTTCTTTTCTTTTCTTTTCTTTTCTTTTCTTTTCTTTTCTTTTCTTTTCTTTTCTTTTCTTTTCTTTTCTTTTCTTTTCTTTTCTTTTCTCTTCTCTTCTCTTCTCTTCTCTTTTGTCTTTTTGGTTGTATTTCTTCCTGAAAACTCTTGAAAGTGATAGGGTATGATAAAAAATCAAGTGTTCATGGGGAAGAAAAGGATTTCTCCAAATTAAATGTTTTCTATGTGGAAGGAAAAAAAGCCAGAGATACTAAACAGTGAGGCAACTTGTACTGAATTAACTTTCTAGTATATTATATGCAAATGGACAAGGGCAAAGGCTGGCCTGTAGAGGTCAATAAACAAGGACAATTGGGGGCAAGACATGCTACAACAGTCTATATAGGAATGGGAGACACAGCAGCTTTATTTTTGGATTTGTACTATCCTGTAATATTTAATCTGCTTGTGCTGTGAAAACAGAAGTTATCTAGGGGCAAAATGCCATGATCTGTCTTTAGTTGTTCACCTTGGTCATCGATGGTGGCATACAATTTACATTGTAAAAGAACAGCTAAGGAAAATTGGTATATTAAAATAAAAAGGAATGAAAGTAAAATGGCTAATTCAAACCTGAAGTTTACAAATAAGGAAAGGTGGCATTAGTTCTTCTCTGGTCTTTAGATTACATTTACTGCATAATGTCTCCCCTTCACTGAATTCAGATCATAGAGTTGTTTTGTTTTCTTTATTTCCACTTCTGCTGTGCTGAAAATATTGGGTGATCCTCCTTAAACCTGTGGCACCTTTGCTATGTTTAGTGAGTCCTCAAACCATCAGGAGGAGGGTGAGATTCCTCACCTCTGTCTGCAAGATAACAGAATAATCAGACTAAATTTTTTTGACACAAAGTGGGTGAACATGAAGGTCCGTCCATCTTCCACCTTCTCAGGGAAGCTGAGAAACATTTCTCATCAGCTGCTGCCTCCTTTTACTACGTAAGCAGGTACCCAGCTCCCCTGTACACCAGTTTGTTTGGCAGCAAAGAACATAGTGAGGAAATTATTAATTTTGTTAAATGGACTAATTATTTCATAATTTAAATCCTCACAACATCAACGCACTATGTCTTTACTGAAGGTCATGAGTATTCTATGGTTCAAGAAACATTTTCCACCCTGTAGGTTATGAAAATAAGTTTAAACAGATTATAATATCCACTTTCAGCTGTAATATTTATATTAACTGATTTTCTTTTTTTATGTCTGCATAAATGTTATAAGCACTTTGGGTGTAACCTACATTGGTTTCTTAATGTCTGACTCCTTAGTGAATAATTGTCAGAAGAGATCCGCACATCTAAGTGTGAAGTTGAAACTAAATCCTTTTTAACGGTACTTCCATGAGCTAAATTTTCTGCAATATTAACAAGGTGTAAATGGAGGTATGATAAAACTAGTGGCAATATTTTCAAATTACAGATATTTTTTCTCCTCGATGCATTATGAAGGCTTCTTTACTGAAAATTTTAAAGAAGATATAAATAAGATGTTATCCACTCACTGAGTTTGAACTCTCTCATATGCTTTTTAGCTGTTGATTTTCCTTAGTTGGGAGATTATTTTTTATTATATACTTTCAGTGCAGAATTGAAGGAACTACAGTTAGAAGATTTTTCCTTCCATTTATTGGAATTAGGCCAAGCTAACACATGACTGCTTTCCTGTATAATTAAACTACGAAGGATTATCATATTTCTAATGTCCTTTTGTCCTTGTTTAAGTCTGGTTCAATTTATAAAATCAGTTTAATTTATAATTAGTTTATTTTTAAATTATATTATTTAATTATTTTATTTATTACTTACTTTAATTAATGTAAAGGTTTGGCCCTTTAATAGGTAACCTTGTGAAGCCAAGGAATCTCGTAAATACAAATAGAAAGACTGCAAATAACACACTACTCACACTTAAAAACATGTTCAAAGCACAGACAATACCTTCCTCTCCATTTACAGTAGTAATCCACATAATCATACTTAATTACATCCCCAGTCTTTTATTTTTAATATTTCTTAAATATTTCATTATAATGTGAAAAATAGAAAGAAAAGAAGTGAATATACCAGGGATTATTTTCTCTTTTCAATTGCTCAGGTATTATTATGGTGGGACCTGTAACAACACAAAGTTATACAGATAGATCATGTTATTTTTTATAATATAACTAGAATCTAAGGGAACACTCCAAAGAAGAATAGAAAGCATAGCATCATATTTAACTAAAGTCATTACCAGACTATTTTTAAGAGCTCATTTTCCATGACCCTGTGTCCTCTTGCCATTTTCTCTCCCTCTGCTGCTTTGCATGAAACCTCTAGTGAAGAGCAGGAAGGTGACAAGGCATCCTCAGACAGCATTCGTTTTCAGATATAAGTGTCACTCTGTCTATTAGCCATCCTACTATTCTTGTTTGGCAGCAGGGGTTAGAAATTGAATTGTAAAACACTTATGCTTCCAACTAATTATCAGGGAGAGAAGAGAAGCACATTCAATTCCTACCTCAATTCCACTTTGATTCCCTTATAACCACTAATCGGGACTGTGCTGAAGGGTTTCTGTCTCTTGGAAGGGAATGGATAAACTTTTAATAAAAGCGGGCATCATTCCACACAAAAAATCATCTTAAGTAGGTGCACTGGTGAGTCTGATACTTCACTCCCTCCTGTCAAATAAGTGACTGAAAACTCTGTCCCGATGGAGCCTTCTCTGGGTAATTAATAGGACTTGCCAACACTTGTTCAGCACATATCAGAACATCCAGTCGCCCCGGGCTTGTATTTAACTGGCTGATTTTGTGCCTGATGCAGTAGCAGAATTTCAGCACACTAATAGCGAAAGGTACATAGTTCCTTCATTATGTTTCATTGCATTTTGCTGAATTGTTGTTCTTAGTTTCTATTGTACAGACAACACGAATTTGCCAAAGTGAAGCATCTTATACAGCAAAGAATATGCCATGCTGAATAGTTTATGCTGTGTATAGTGTGTATTCTTGCTTCTAGATTCTAAATTCTCTACCTTCATGAGTGGCAATAGAGAAAAGAAATAAAAAAGAAATTGTTCTCTGTCATTGAATGCAATCTACAATCAGCTGGAACTCACAAGCTAAAGAAAAGTGACAAATTTTTGCAAGACAAATCCCGATAAAGATGAAAAGAATTGGAGGAGATCAATGGAAAGAAGTGCTGTCTACACAATCAATGACATTGCTCTCTGGAAAGCAGTAAGACATTCATGACTTTTAGTTAAGAGGGATGTCCTCTCCCCAGAAAAAACTTTTTACTTCAGAAACCATTATTTCAGAAACTATAAGAAATCATTTCATAAACTATTTCCAAAATAAAAACCAACAAATGAGGAAAAACACGGGAGATATCCTTCCAGTTCTCCTGACAGAACAGTGACAACTTCTTGGTATAACCAGGGAAATGTGGGTACTCTGTAGGTCATGCTAGAACTGTTGATCTTCATGACAGTAAACTCTATTTTAAGATGCCGACAATACAAAAATGATACTAAAGCCACTTCAGCCTCTTGACAGAGAATGCAGAAATGGTAGAAAATAAATGGGAAGTAACTTGTTCTTTGCAGACTTTTGTGCAGATCAGATAGTGCCAGTTTATGCAAAAATTAATCTTATGCTGAATTAAATATGAATGTGTTGTGTGGGCTGGATAATTCCACAGAAATATGCTCCTATTTGGTCTTGATTATGTTTGTGTAGAAATACTGAATAGAGCAGACATCCGTTGTTAGTTAAAGTAGTAATCTACAGCTGGAGCCTCTGGACCTGTTTCTGAGCTAGTATGCATTTAACAGCTTAATTCATAGCTCTTGTATTATGACAGCTTACAGGGACAAGGAACTGTCTTTTTTTTTTTCCCATGTAATGGTAGCCTCCTAGGTGATGGTTTAGCCAGTATCCTTGTGAAATCCTATTTACATGTGCACCAAACCATCCTTTGCACTTCCAAGCTATGACATTCTTAATGTCTGACCCTAAATCTGGCTGTTCAGTCACACAAGGAGGAATTCTAGCTGCTTCTTGAAATTACTGCATTCAAATACTTTACTCTGAAGTGAATTAAAGGAAGGGCTGCCAACTTACACAAAAATCCCTGCAAGAAATGACTCTTCAATCAATAAAAGCCCTGCAACCATTATTAGGACACTTTCTTGTACAACATAAAATTAAATTATCTTCCAAGGAATAAACAAATGAGAAACTGTCAGTACCACCAGCTACTAAGAGTTTTACTGTCTAAGGGTTGATCTAAACTCAGAAATGACAGGGTGTCTGGATAGTATGTACGGGTAATTTCATAGTAGATAATTTATTTGAATCTATAAAGGAACCTGAAATGTTGAAGTTGTGAGCTACTGTGATTCTGAACATATACTGGAATTTTCCTTTAAAGATTAGGAAAAAAAATCCCTGCGGAAAATGAAGGCAGTGGTAATATGGACAGGACTATTTAAAAGAGGCAGCCAGGATGTCTGCCTTCCTGCTTTATCACTAATACCACACAAGGTTTTACATTATGGTATCCTGGGCTTCAAATTAAATGTCAAATTCAATTTGCCACAAAAACATGAAGTGTGAGACTGCCCTTAGAGGGGTAACCTGACAGCACAATTTCATAATTGGTGTCTGCCCTAATACTGAGTTAAAATACAGGAAGCGATGTTATTTGACTGCAGTCATATCTTACTCTTTAAAAATAAATTGTCCACCCCCAGATAGGCTAACACACATTTCATTGAAATTTGAGCCCTTAGTAAAGTTCACTGACTTTATTTAAAATCTTTGGAAAAATAATGTTAAATGCAATATGATAACAGATGCAAACCTCCCTGATGGGATCATGCCACCAGTTACGCCTTTATGTCTCTGACATTTACCTCATAATAAAATGAGATTTGTGAAAGAAAATGAAGACGTGCTTATTCCATTTAGGGTACTTTATTTTTTTTCCCTTTCTATTCAGATAAGCTTGTGTTTTAATAATGAGATTTCTAATCCAGTTTAATAACCTAACACTATATCTTAGTGAACTATCTTCCATACAAGTAAATGAGATATGTTTAAATATAAAAATGCATCCTTAAACATCTAGAAACTTTTAGTACTAATTGTAATTAGAAACTAAAGAAACATATGCATTAAATACACATAAAAACCAGATACATCTCTCTAGCACCAATCAATTTGTTGCATCATTAATATACTTCAGTATGGCAGTTTAAAAATGTATTGTAGTGTTTCAAGTGGAAAATAGCTAAGAACAAAATTATTAACATTTCATAGAATAACTGTTTCAGAACAACAACTGAGTATTTTAGGTATCTTCTTCAAATTAATTTTGATTTTACCCATGTATTTTCAAATTCTACATCTTTATCTACAGCTCTACCGGCTAAGTTCCAAAGATAATGTCTTTTTACTGTATATTAAATAAGTTATTTGCTATCCCGAGATATGACAACTATTAATTGTAATGAGATAGTCTAGTCCAGCCATTTAAATAAAACAAATAATATTTTATTCCTTTTTATTATCAATCTAAATAGTTTGAGATTTAATTAAGTATATATTTGTTGTGGTTTAGGCCCAGTGCATAACTGAGCACCACAATGCCCCAAAAAAGGGCTAGTCAAAATAAGGACTGGGAGGGCTTCTCACCACTTAAACAGGTCACAGGCAAAAGACAGAATCATCATAAGGAATAAAAACAAAACAAAACAATTTTAATTTGTTACCAACATCAGAGCAGAACAATGAGAGGTACAACCAGGTCTTAAAATCAAAACACCTTCCCCCCACCCCTCCTTTCTTCCCAGGCTCAGCTTTTGTTCCCGGTTTCTTCACCTTCCCTCTCCCCCTTTGCCTTGAGGCGCAGGGGGACAGGGGTGGGGGTTTGCAGTCAGTTTTTCCCGCCACATGACGTGCTTTTCTTAGGAATAGAGAAAAAAAAACCCCTCAGCCCAGTGTCTCTCTCTGCTTCCACGTGGCCCCCTTTCCATAGGGGAAAAAGTCCTCAGAAGTCCAATATGGGTCTGCCCACAGCTGCAGTTTCCCCCACACACGAAACTGCAGGTCTCCTCCGATGGTTATGGAGATCCCAGCTCTCTCTTTTTTTTTTTTTTTGGGATGAAGCTGCAGCGGGGCTTAAGCTTAAGTTGTTTGGGGGCTGTACCACCTGCACCTGGGGCCATGCTGGTCAGGGCTGGTGCCACAGAGAGAGGGAGGCATGCCCTGCACCACCCTTAAATACATGAATTTGCAGGGGCGCTGATTGGCTTGGCCCTGGTCAGAGGTGGGTCTGATAAAGGCAAAGGGGGAGCTTTTCAGGTAGCTTCTTAAAGGGCCATCTCCATAGCCCTTCCCCTGTTACCAAAGACACAACCAAAAACCCTCTCACAGAAAACCCAATACAATATTTTTTAAAATACACTCTGTGCTAAGACTTGTTTCCAAAAGTATCTAAAGTGACTTGCGTCTCTTAAGCTTGGGAAACTTTTATCCATTCTTGAATTAAAGATGTAATCCTTTTGAAATGTTTAATTTGTGTGGAGAATCCTTTCATCTGAATACATAAGCAATAAAACTTGTGCTTATGCAAAATCCATGTAAAACAATGGTTTATCCTTGTAAATCAATGATTTACCCTTGTCTGTATACATGGACGACCTCAGCTTGGAGAACACGTGCTTTATTCTTTCTCAAATAACAGTACAGAAATTACAGAAAGTTACACCTGTGTAATAGTGTTTTCCTTAGAATAGGCTGCCCAGGGAAGTTGTTGAGTCACTGTCTCTAGAGGTGTTTAAAAGCCATGAAGATGTGGTGCTTAGGGACATAGTTTAGTGGGACCTAGTGGTGTTATGTTGGACTTGATGATCTTAAAGGACTTTTTCAACCTAAATGATTCTATGATTAGATGGATTTTTTAGCTAAAATTTTGTATTTTATTGATTATATACTATGTTAATATTATTGACTAAAACTGATATCATTACCTAAACCTGAGGGATGCACTAATGTGAAATCTGCCTAAATGACTTACACAGGTGTTAAACTGATTTTCACAAATGAGATGTCAAGACAAGTTTTCTACATAGTACTGTCATTTCTTCTGATTTATGAATTGGCATTGAGGCAGACTTGCAGCATATACTTACTGACAGATCATTCACATACAATCTTATTATATGCAAACTTCTCTTTTTATTTCCCATCCTCTCTATGCATGAAAGAGCCTCCTCCACTCAATGCATGTAGACTACATCCTTTTGGTGTGAACACCTTTCTGACAGGCCAACAGCATCATGTAAGGCCCACATGCAGAGGGATATTGGAGTATGTTACTTTTGCTTAACATACTTTTGGAAGCCTGCCCTGCATCTGCTTTGAAAGTGAATAGGTTCTCACATCCTAGGCATGGAAAATTTATTGATCGTGTTCATGAGTAGTATTGAAAACCCTGGTGCAAAATACACAGTTACACCAGAGCTGATTTGTCTGGAAGTGAACAAGGAAATGAACTGAATTTACAGGACCACAGAGAAATTGTGGCCACTACTTCAGAGCATGATATATACACAATCAGCGGGGTTTTATATCCTTATAGAGAGCTGAGTGGTGATGCTGTTTTGTGTTATTAAAATGCATAATACCATTAGTCTGGCAGTTGCATCAAGTGGAAGGCTTAAACTATGCTTATGATATAATACCAGACGCAAGTGACAGTCAAGGATATTTATGTAACTGCAGTCATCTTCCATCTTGGCACTAGCTGGCTGCTGCAGAAGAGAGGCCAAGACAAGCTGCACCTCTTATACGTTAGAGATACAGAGTATAGCTGAGACACAAAACAACAGCAGTGCCATGCTGGTCCTGTTGTTGTCTAATCGCCCCTGCTTGACAGAGAAATTGCAATCTCCAGATGTGATTACACTGTCACATCTTATGATCTCCCAGAGGAACCTGGAATAAATAATTGGTCCTGCAAAGAGTAACATAAGATTATACCTTTTTTTCCTGCATATTTTGTTGAAAATAAATCAAGATACCCACAATTCTATAGCTGTTCCTCCTTGAACTTCTCAAGTTCTCTGAAAGCATCTGTAAGATGTAATAAACAAGTGCTTGAATATATCTCCCAAGTAATTAAATCAAAATACCAAGGAATGTCCATCATAGAGGAAGGGTGACTTTATTGCAAGGTCACTGTGATAGAAGTTAAATGACCACGTCTTGTGGAATCTTTTATGCAGGCTTGGACAAACAAGTAAGGATTGTTATCACTCAGTTTCAGCCATCTAAAAGTAAAATGAAAAATTTAGAGTAACTGTCTAGGCTTCTGATGCAATCAGGTTTCCATCAAAGTTAGAAAAAAGAGTAAGGTTGTTCATCCTACTCCAAAATAGCTGTCAAAAATGGTTCAAATTAATTTTCCTTCAGGTTGTCTATTTTTCTTTATTTACTAACAAGAAAGCTTATGAAGTGTCAAATCACCCATAATTTCCTTTTTATTCTTTATTTCCTACTACTTACATGTGATTAATAATAACCACAAAAAATTTGAAGAGAGTGTCATAAGGACTTGTGGGACTTTAAGAAATAACTGTTCATAAAGTTCATACAAGATACGAGCAAGCTTTACCGGGGTAGTTGTGAGCAAACCTATGTTACTTCCAGTCCAGGCTCTGCAAAACTTAAAAATCATGCTGGTGAGGTCAATCTGTGTTGCAGAGTGCTCATTCACACACCTAAGCAAGAGCAGCAAGGCTTTTTAAACTGTTTTATCCACATCAGCTGCTTGTTCTCAGAAATGTGAGCTGAATTTTAGAAACTGGTAGTCTGTCTGACAAACGGATGGGGGAAGGAAATCCCAGAATTAATTCCTCTGCTTCTCAGAAGTCTTCATCCAATAGGTATTTATTCACCAGAGATCATGTCCATGGCTTATACTGGGAGCAGATGCTGGAGCTGCCTCAGTGTCTGCGAGCAGCACAGCAGTCCATGGCTATACCCCTTCTAAGCACCCAGTAAAAATATATCCTGTGTCACTTGCCTGAGCAGTACTCAGTACTATTTTTGTTTCAGGTGAATGTAGCCAAATAGTAGCATCCCACTATTGCTAGTGAAAAGAAGCTGAGAACTATTTCTGCTATCTTCTCCTTCCCATGAGCATGCTGATGACATTTTATGTCTGATTTGTAGTAAGAATCCCAAAGAGGATGTAGCTTCTCTAGCAACTAACATTTAATGATCCCTGAAATAATTCAGCATTGAAATATCCTTTTTGCTCAAATGATTTTGTTAACCTCCGCTATTCTTATTAATGGTTGATTTGGTAAAAAAGTAATATTAAACACAATGAAAATGCAGTCAATTAGCTGCAATGTGATAATTTCCTTGTTTTCATCACCACCTTGAACGTGTCTTGGAAAGGGAGGCATTCTGTATCTCATGTTCATTAATTCTTTCTTAAATATGCATATGTAAATATATTTAAACATTATAAAATAATAAATGCTTAGTAGAATCATAGAATGTATTGGGTTGGAAGGGACCTTTAAAGATCATCTGTTCCAAACTCCCTGCAGTGAGCAGGGACAATGTTACCAGATCAGGTTGCTCAGAGCTCCATCAAGCCTGACCTTGAATATCTTGAGGGATGGGGTCCCCACCACCTCTGGGAAACCTGTTCCAGTGATCTATCACCCTCATATTGAAAAACATTTTCCTAATATCCAACCTAAATCTACCCTTTTCTATTTTACTCTCATCCAATTGTTACATGCCCTAGTGAACAGCTCTTCCCTAGATTTCTTATAGGCACCTTTCAGGTATTGGAAGATCACTATAAGGTCCCCGTGGAGCCTTCTCTTCTCCAGGCTGAACAACCCCAATTCTCTCAGCCTGTCTTCATAGGAGAGGTGCTCCAGCCCTTTCATCATCTTTGTGTACTAATTTATTATTTTATGGGTATTGTGCAGAGTTTTTCAAAATAAGTTTAGTTCATCTAAATGATTCAGAACCTTCTGGACTCATAAATATTTTGAGATTCTTATTCAGCATTTGCAATAAAATCTTTTGTATTGTTTTGGGTTTTTTTTAGAACAGTAGTTCAAATGTTCATTCACCAATATAGAAATTGTGATTGGTCGAGATTTGAAAAATAGCCAATTTGCTGCTTTTGTACAGTAGCATTCTATGCTACTAGAACTTGACTAGTACCTTTGAAAGCTATATTAACATCATCAATAAAAAAACCTTATAAATTAATTATTTAGATATTGAAATTTCTGGTTGCTTTCCTTGAATCTGATGAGGAAAGGTTTCTCTGCAGAATAAACTTTTAATATTGTTAACAGTAAATTAAGTGTTCATAAAACAAATCAGAAATTGTTTTATGAAACTGCTAAAACTTGTACTTTATTAAATTTTCTTTACAAGAGGTTTAACTAATATTAAACCCTGGAAATAAATTATTTTCCCTTGGGGTGATAATCAGTCCTACAAGATGCCTTGCTGTTTACATATCATTTCACTTTCATTTGTCCTATAAAAAATTCCACTGACATTGTAAAATTGTCTATGGTATGACTTTTATCAAATATTAACTTAATATTTTTTTATTAAATTTAAACCATTTTGTAAACAGCATTGTCAAAAAGCTCTTGGACTGAGCAAATTAATTATTTATAGAAAGAAAGCAGGAACATGAACTCAATAGAGGTTATTTATATTCTGTATAACCAATGTCTGTCATAATCATGGTCTAGTAGTTAACTTTATATGTAAATATATGATCAGGGAACTCTCAACAGGCAAGTTTCTTTTAAAAATTTTCAGCTAAGGTATCTCCTCTGTTCATGATGAACATCTGAGCCTTTGCTTTTCTAAAGCCTCTAAGTCTCCATGGACTGAGTGTTACCAGGTGCATTACTCATGGCAGCAGGGAGGACGGGCTGAACTGCTGACTGTGGCAATTCAATTCATGTCTTCCAAGCCCTGAATAAAGTAAAGGTTATGCAGGGAAAGACAGACTTTGGTGTTGATTAAAAGGCTTTAGTTCAGTGTTTTAAACCATGGATCTTTAGTTATACTTCCATTTTTTTCCAAGATTATAACAAGCCTTTTATAGAAAGCCTAGTCAGTGATACTTAGCTCATTGCATTTATTGATTTCATAGGTGTGCCACCTTGAGTAATCTTATTAGCAGTCTATTTGCATCATAGGCCAACATCCTCCACTTGCTAAATGTGAACAAAAATATTTCCCAGAAATACTATTTAATACTATGTAAGTATATCTGTTCTTTGTAGGATATGCTATTTTTCTTTTCAGTCAGACATGTGGGTAGCTTAATTTCTTACTCTCTTCAGTTCCTGCTCTTCCAAGTTCAGTAGAACATTAGAATTGTTTATAACTGGTGTAATTCCTTCATTGTCTGTAAGCATGTTCCCTTTTCTTAAGGAAAAGTAAAATGTAATAATTTGACTTACCAGTGACTTGAGCTGTCTTCTAATATGTATTAATATAGGGAAAAGCAATATTATACAGAAAACTTTTTGCTATGACATTCTTTCCTCTGAGCAGTGTAGTCACTGTAGAGACAAAGATTTGTGTTACACTGCTTTGAGAAAGGATGTGTATTTAAGTAATCATTCCTTTCATGTTGGTACAGATAAGCTGATAAATATGCATATGATGGAAAAAGGGAAATGTAGTGATAATGAAAGAAAGGACTTTGATATCAGTATCACAGTATCTATGCTAAATGCTTCATTTATTAACTATTTTAATTAAAAAATCCAAATCTTTACAGTTGCATATTAATTTATCCTAAGTGCCAGAAAACAAGCATTAATGTATAGTAGGTGCTGTTATTATAGAAAAAGACCACAGTTTTACTGAATCTAGTTCAAGCCTCCTGCACATTAGTGTTGACACATTGCATAAGTTCTCATTCTCCAAATATTCACAAATTCTTTTGGGAGTCAGAACCATGAGACAATATCTACCTCATCACTACTAGCCAAAAACATTGATCAAAACACATTGGATAGTGAATGTTTTAAGAAAGTGTCTACAATTAGCACACAGAATTAAACAAAATGGCAAAGCAATTTCACAGAAATTCTGGTGAAAACAAAGAAGTATGGACAGTACCATGCAGAAATTGAAAACTGCATTTGCTAAGTCTTTGTGTAGAACAGAAAGTTAAATTTGTTGGATAAATTACTTTCTGCACATTATATACATCTTTATTTTAGATCACTAATTTTTACATATTGTCACAGGGAAAAATTCATATCCTCTGTATAGAAAAAGAAAAACTCACTGAATCTGCATATTTTGTGAAGAATCCAGAATAAGAACAGGACATGAAAAACACTCAACAAATGGTAGACATTCCATCTTTAGTTTCAAAAATTAGACTGCAGATATTTTTCAAATAATGCTATTATGCAAAAGAAATCTATAGAATATAGTGTATTCTGGAGAACCTGATTTTATTTTCTTCAACTGAATTACTAATGAAGCCAACAAACTGTTCCAAACAAGCCACTGTATTTTTGTGAGGTTCAAATTTATGTTGTGGGGAAAAAAACCTAAATACTCTTCAACTGAAATTATTTTAAAGTCCTTTTGAACAGTATCTTCAGCTGTATTCTTTTGCAATAGAATGGTAATGGTAATGGTATATTCTGTTCTATATTCTTAGGACTAAAATGTAAATGGTTGTTTTAAAAGACTCCTCATTCTGGGATGAAGATAGTCAAGGTTGGAAAAAAAAATCAGAAAATTAAGATTTTTAAACCAAAACCAACTGAATACTGCTTTTATATATGCCTCTAAACTACTTTAAGAATGAGCTAGTTTTAAGAACAGGAACCTTCTTACAAGATTCCAGAGAAAGTTCATTAACTGTTTTTAAAACACCACCACTCTTTTTATTTAAGAAAGGAAGAAGATGCTTTTCTTAATGGATTTAGTGAGGCTTTGGTGTTTTTGTTATAAGTATAAAGGAATTCTTCAGTCAACCAAGACCTCTAAAAGTGAGAGCTGAGTCATCTAAAAGATCAGATGACAGCCATTGATATGGCATATATGACATTTCTTTGTCAAACTGTAAGAACTATCCTCCTCAATTCTTAGATGTAGGATATCTCTATCATGTTGCTATGCATTCAATTTGTCCATATTGCCAGATACCCCTGAAGAAACAAGAAATATAGAAAAAATAGGTAAAAATGTGAGATCATTTCATTATGATAATAATCAAGATTTCTAGGTAGATTTTTAGAAAGGTATACAATGACATATTTTTCCCTTGCTTTGTTTTGCTGGCAATTCTCCTACTGAGATAAAACAAACATATTCATATAACAAGTATCCTAACAGCAAGGTCAGTGTCCAACATTCATGACTTAATTCAGAGCACTCCCCTGTCATTTCACTCTGCTTTTACATTTTAATATGCCTGTGTAACAGAACTGAATTTTGTTTTACAATGATAGGGTCAGGTTAACTAGGTCACAGTTAAGAGCTGTCACTTAAAAGTTATTATAGCTGTTTAGCTATAGGCTACTTATCTGGTAGAAGCTGTCAAAACTGTGTTGCCTTTTATGAAACTTTCATAAAAAGTGTACCATTTTTTCCCCAGTCTTTGTGTTTCAAGGATTCTAAGAGAAATAAATTCATCTTTTATTATAATGTTCTCATTGCTTGGCTCCAGTTATTCCTCATTCTGTTTCTACTCTACTAACCACAACATTAAATATTATTTTTAATAGTCTGATCCAATAGGCACAATAATACCTAATGATAATAATGATAACAACCACAACAACAGTCTCACACTTTAATGCTGGAAAATTTGGTATATCTTTCCCTGTTTTTACAGCAGAGAAATCACCAAGTTAAGATAATTTCTGTGTTGTACCATTATAAAAGCAGCTGAAGAGAAGTGAGGAAAAGAGAAAGAATAAAGAGTGATAAAGTTGAGGGAGGGGGGGAAGCTGTGTTCTGCCCTCTTTTGCAGATATGGCCATAAGGGAAAAAAATTAAATATTAATGAAAATACTTATTTCCCAACGGCCTGACCAGTAAAGAATGCTGAATGAGATAATTTGCTAACCAAAGGAACACAGTGACTGAAAAGCAGATTATCACTGAAGTGAAAAACAAAGGCAGCTGACATTAATAATTAATTGAAGAGGTTTCCTGTGGAGGTTTAGATGAGCTACATGCATTATGTGTAAAGTCATTTCACTACCAGACTGTTATGTTCTCTTTCAGAGAAGCTGATATTAAGGTGTAGACCTGATATTAACTTTGCCGGTCTGAGTTACTTAGAAGGAAGTACAATCCTAATTGGGAATTTTTTATCTGTGTTGAAAGCTGTACCTGCTGTACTGTATAAATGAAAGCTGACAACTTACACCTTTAGATTGTTGCGGGAATAACGACCAGCACCAAAACAGATGCTGTTATCTTGTGCTCACGCTGTATGTGTCTCTCTATGTGTTTGCATACGTGCTTGTTCCTATAGGTGAGGGAAAGACTGTCAAAACAGGTTACAGCTAGAGATGCTCAGACAGCAGTTGAAATTGAATAATCCAGTGGAAACCTATTTTTACTTTATGAAATTATTTTTTTTCAGCAACTGAGTTGAACTTTGCCTCTGCTCTCTTACTGTGAATGTTCTAACATACAGGATGGGTCCCCTGAAACAGCAGCTGTGGCACATAAAAAGGGATTTGATGGGGGAAAAAAGCCAAATTCTCCTTTATCTGCTTGTTCTGCCCTGTGGGATTGCTCTTGTAGTTGTGGATCATAGTCTCTAAGGGCTGAAGATTCCTTGGGCTCCAAGAGTAAGATCTCAAAGGCTTCATAAACAGATACAACTAATTAAGTGTAGGAAATGAACTTTATGTTTGCAACTTGATTTTTTTCAAATCAAGGACCAGTACTACACCCATATGCATACATAATCAGCTGGGTTTTCAGTAATTTGAACACAACATTTCTAAGTTTAGATGTGGTGATGTCACTGGTATTGTTAAAATGATAGCTAAGAACGCAATGATCGAAGATGTAATGTGCTGAGATGTATGTGCGAGTCATGGGGCAGATAGGAAAGCAAAATCTGAGGAGTGGCAGAGGCAGATAAGTATAAATATTTTTTCTGTATAAATGGTGGTCGTTTCAAATACATCGGTAGATTCTTTACACAATGAGTAAACTGGAAGAAACTGGAACCTATTTCAACCCAATCTGCAAGTAGTGGAAATGCCTGAATCCTCTTAGACCAAATTATTATTTAGTTCTGGGCTTTTAAAAATGCTTTATACCAAACACCAACGTAGTGCCTTCAGGAAAAGAAGAACACATGCCAAGCTATATGCTTTGAATATATTCTGTGAAATATATGTGTACTATCTTCTGTTTAAGTTTGACTTTTTCAATACACATACAGCTTTGGGGTGATATCCATATGTGTGTATATCTCCAAAGCACTGCCATAGATATTTCAGCTCTTAACACAGGTAACTACTGTAACATGATCCCTCTGAGTATCTATAAGGCTACCTGTCCCCATGCATGCAGCATCCTTCAGAAAAATACTTTTAATTGCATTAGGACCAGCTTTGTGCTTTGAATTGTATGTCATATTACTGCAAGGTATTTTCAATTTTCCTAACAGAGATTTGTCTTTGTCTCACTAGGCTAAGATTTAATGAAGAAACATCAACATTGATAACAACTGCACAAAGAGGCACTGAAGACCTTTGTGACCAATGATGTGGTTGTCATGGAAACTGTTTCTGTTTCTGTCAGTCACTGGCTGTCTTTCAGGTAATCAAAACAAAACCAAGAAAACTAAGCTTATTTTTGCAAGGCTATAACTGCAAACAGAAATAGGAAGACGTAAAAGCATGCGAGAGAAGATCAACATTATTATTAAAACTATTTCCCTAAATGGTGAAATCGTAAAAAAATTATATTGAGATTTACAAATGCTTTCCATTTACCATTATTTTGTACATAAAAATGTACAAATTGTACATATTTAAAAGAGAAGACAGCCACATATCTCATCTGAAAAGACAATTACACCTCTATTATTAAAAAAGAGGGAAAAAAGAAAGTTATTAATTACCACAGTGCTTTCCTAAAGACTAAAAGGTGCAGAGTGTTTCACATTGGGATTGTGTTCTGGTTGTGGAAACAAATTATTAGGTTGTTTATTTTTTTCTTAATTCTCCATATGTTTTGTTAATCAATCTGATTTTTGTCCATGTAGTAAATGTATTTATTTTGCAGGTATTTCTCTTGGCATTAGCTTAGTTGTCTTTACATTTACAAAAAATAAAATGAGTTAATCAATAATCATCTAGGCTTCTTACATGAGAGTTTTGTAATTTGATAGCATATTGTCTCTAATTGATCTCCTTTGGATGCTCCATCTTCTTAATACTGCTCCTCATACTGCCTCTCAACAGTAAATAAGCTATTTCCAAAACTTACTGGTTCTGTGTCATTGCAGGATGGAATTTAGTAACAGTCAATGAAATGAAAGATAATTTGTTGTAATACTGTGATATCCAAGACAGTAATTTAATAAAAGAAAGTGCCTGTGGATATCAGCATACATGCACTGGATGCATACATGAGATAGTCTAATCTAATCTGGTTTTCCTCATGTAGCTTCATTATCTTATGTTATCTAAGTCCATTACTTTTTGACAGGGAAAGTTTTTCTTTTTTGTCTTGCATTTTCAAGCATGTTATCAATCTTGGTAACATTTGTATTTTGGTAATTCTAGTAGTAACAGTAGTATTTTATTTTCTTAAGTTGAAAATTTTATTTTAATTGTTACAATTTCCAAAAAAATTTTTGTAAAATTCAGAAGCATTTCAGAAATTCAAATCTAGATTTTTTTTTTATCAAGAGTTAGATCTGCAAGCTTGCAAACTTTAATAGTTAGAAGTCAACATTTGTCAGAAGTTATTACACAGCAAAATTAATGTAGGTGGTTTCACATAGGTAAAATCTCCTTACTCTGAACTGCTGTAGAACAGAATATCTGTAAGTAGTAGAGTTTGCTCCAAGTAGAATTATCTAACTCTGTACAACACAATAACATGTTGCAAAATTTCTGAGACGCTTTTCATATACTAACAATTTTGTATACTAAAATTGCATATACAGAAATGAGTTTTAGCAGTTTGTCACAGCCATTGTTTAGGTAAGTATATTAAACTAACATCTTGCAAAATCTTTAGAGCATTAGCAGTGACTAATTCTAGTATAGCATTAAAATACGAAACTACTTTGGAATTTAAACTGAAAGTCAATATTTAAATACGTATTTTATTTAAATAACATAATACCCTGAAAACTCTTACCAGTCATGCAACATCATGTTTAAAACTGGCTATTCCTTTTGTATGTTAATTTGCTACTTATATCTGACGGTTTCTAAACCATATCTTTTCTATATTTCATTTTGATTTGTGATTCATTAGGATTCTTAAAGGTTTTTTCCATTTTGCTAGAGTAGATATATACTCCTATAAAAAATAAATTTCAGCTGCAGTACTTGTTCTCACATGCTGTTAAATACAATGTGATAATGCCTATTTTTCTAATACACAAAGATAATTTTGTAGTGATTTCATTAATAATTATCATTCAAAATGTAATGCTACAAGGACTGAAATTAACCAGAAATAACAAAAATGGGTTCCAATTAATTTTAATTAGACTATCAATGTAACTGGTAATTTACTGTTTCCATACTTTTCACATTTGATTACATCATTCTGCATAGGGAGCTGCTTTTACATTACAGCACTCAGTAGAACCTGTTTACAACTGCAAATAGATTCTACATCTGATGCAATTAAAGGTAGCTTAGTAAGTTAAATGCCTGAATGCACTGTTCCTAACAATAGAGCAATAGATATTGATGCTGCTTCAGTAAGATAAAGTTCATTCAATTCCTGTTGATCTGGGCTGTGTTAAAATTCAGTACTTAGCCATTAAATCATCAGATCGTGGGATCACTTCTAGCAGCAGCCAGTGTTTAGAAAAGAGTACTACATTGTTGTATTGATTTTGCAGTGGTGAAGGAAATCATCCAAGAAGAGAATAGATGACCTCTCTAGTTTGTGTCAACTCTGTTTTTGTATTATTTTAATCTTAAAGTTGACACTGGTATTTTGCATTTTGCTTATGCATGAATATATGTACGTGTGCTTAAGCTATGTGGAAAATTATTTTTGGGTGGAAAAAAGATATTTTTTGAATACAAAACTGAGAACTGTATTATTAGTGAATTTTAATTATTTAAGGGTAAGCAAAAGGTAATCTGGGACTACAGATTACAGTTACAGTTTTACATTCTCAAAAACTTTACATTTATGAAGTATTGATAGTTAACAAAGAAAGGCTCAAGATTGACAATATTTTTCTTCTTTTTTATGGCATATTACTGCCCTTCAAGCCAATCTGAAGTTGAAGAAGAATTAAGCTCTCATTTTAGACCCAGGCTTTGCCTCAATTCTGAACTGACAGTTGGAAAAAATACTAATTTTTTAATTTTGTTTTGTCTTCTTTTTCCTATAAGGTTTTCCTAGGAAAAGACCTTGAACTGTAAGGAGACAGGTTAACACGGAGGAACTGTTACTCTGAAATGGAGAGGAGTCTTTAATATCTGATTCAGTTATAGTAATACCTGAAGTGAGTTCAGACGTTGCCAGTTTAAACGTAAATCAAGTTAGTCAGAATTTAATCTGTTGGTAATGTTTCACTTTCTTGATAGCTTAAAAATTATATATTCAGGTGTAATTTTAACAGGTGTAACTGTGATTTTTCAGTGGAAAATTGTAGAACGATACAAGGTACAGTGTCAGCAATTTTGTTTTCTGGATTATTTGGTCACCTGTGTCTTCCTCATGCATAATTATCAAACCTTATGATTTAAGCCTCACTGTTCTACATAGAATGGGACTGGGCTTATGTTACTGGGGTTTTACTGTTCTGGTTCCCTGTAACCACTTTGCAGTCTGCTTTTATGTATATAGTAAATGTTATTTATTTTTTGTTCACACTAGTAACAGCGAAGCAGAGAACCTTTTCTTTATCTAGAGTTGCTAAAGTTTTTTTGCACTGATTTCTCAGAGAAGAAGGAATTGAATATTGCTGAAAGGTATTGTTTTAAAACAGCACTCCCTAAACTTGGAATGAGATAAACAGGTGTGCCACTTTGTGTTTCAGGAAGAGAAGAAATATTTTTAAAACAAATCAAAATCACATCAGATTATCAGCTCATGTTTAATAGAAAAAAACAAGACTCTGGCTTTTATTTGTGGATGTAAGAAACTTGACAAAAGCCAGCCTGAGATTAAGGCTCCTGTCATTCATTTTAATAATCATTGTTGCCTGTGACATGAAGCTTCAAAGTTTAAATATATACTAAATATTACATAATAGAGTGAATGGCATTTATAGAGTTCTTTTACTGTTTAAATCTAATATATATCCCTTATGCCTTTTTGTTCCCTTGCCCTTTTGTCTACTTCGTCTATGTTATTACTTACTGAATGTTAATCTGTTCAAAGTAAGACTCATTTTCTCTGGAAGACTTTATAATTCATGATATCAATAAAATTATGGGTATAAAGAAAGTAACAAGGTTTTGCAAGATAGAGGCAGCATCTCCAAGACCCAGTTGTCACTGCTTCTAGTGCCAAGTACGTAAACACTTGTCCTTAAGTCCATCTCTGTGAACCATTCATTTCTTTTCACATAAAACATTCTCACTACCAAGACTCCCTAAATAGTGAATTTTTATCTATATCCCTCAGTATGGTGCTCCAAATTAAAAACAGCATGATCTTTTCTGTACAGTTTCTTGCTGGAATATGAAATGAATGGACACTTTACAAAATACTCTTAAGCAAGAGACCGTATGTGCAACGAACACAAGTGTCCTGTCTAGTTTTGACCTACAGCTGTCAGTGATCTAAGGTGCTTCCTGTCTTTATGTCCATCCCTCTCCATCTGGCTACTTGGAGGCTTTTAGGAATTGTCTCTATTATCTGCGCTTATCAGCTTCCAAATTGCATCACAAACCTGCTCAATATGCGACTTTCAGCAGCCACTGCCAGGATTAGAATTCATAGCCTAAGGTTCGTAAACTCATTAACCAAACCACATAAAATATGCATACCACTCTGAGTGCCAGGACTATTTCTCATTTTGAGTCCTCCCCCTTTTAGATAATGTCCTTCCTACATCAGAGCGGATAGTCTGTGGAAGGTTGCTTCTCTGCCAAATAAATGATGAACATGTGAACGACCAGTGTTTATCGTTGATAAGCCGATACAATTACCCACCTTCCACCCAACCCTATTCTCTGGCCCTGCACAGATGACAATATAGCAAATTCCATGGAAATTTGTCACCTTTTATAGCTATGTATAAAAGACAGAGCTCTATGTAGTTATATGCTTATATGTTGATATGTGATGCTTCAACTTGCAGGTTACCAAATGTTAGGCAACCATGAGATGCCTTGCTTTTAGCATAGAAGTACTTGATATGCTAGGCCTTTTCAGAGATGAGACCATAGTAAATGTGAGCAGTTATTAGAATCAGAACAAAAACATTGTCATGTATACAAGAATTAAACTAATGATTGATATTTCATGGCAGAACAGTAGTAATGCATCCATTAATATCATAACCATACTAGCACGTATTTTAATTACCTACCTAACTATATTTCCTCAGTTTATTTCACTTAGATTTGTTCATTAAAAACTTCCTACAAACTCTTACCAGTCATATAAACAATTGTCTAGCAAACTGTTACTTTGGTTAGCTCCAGTTTGGAACCAGGACAACAAATCGTCTTTCTCCAGAAAAATTTTGTGGTACCCACTGCAAAATAGATTCCAGTTATTAATCTGAAGACACCTTAGCCTGCACATCTATCCTCATTTTTGTATTACTTCTTATTTGGTGGATAAGTCTTAATGTGACAAACTGTTTAGAGTCAGCCTGTTGTAATCTGATGATTTTAAAATATTTTCTAGTACACTAGATGTGGTAGTAAATGACATGTTTTTTACTGGTAGGTTTATACAAAAACATAATGAAACAATGTTTTTGTGTTAGAATAATGATTTTGCCTTTCTATCTGGCAGTTTACACAGAAATATCTATTGATTTCAAGATTACACAATAGTTTCATGGATCTACTGCTTCATATTTTTGGAATTATATTGGAAATGACATTCTGTTGGGATTTAGTCCTGAAATTGTACTCCTGGAGTCTCATCTTGACCTGCTTACAGTGATTTAGATTAAAGTATTTGTTCATCCCTCTCCATCTTTGTGGCTAAATTATTAAAGGCTAAAGCACTTGAAGCTAAGGATGCTCAATGTCTATAGCACCGATACAACCTAGCATTTATATCAAAGTACAGTAAGGAGTGTTTTGCTTGATTCTTCTATTTCTTAGAGATTTCAGACTTGCTTATTTACTTTTATGGGCTAATAGAAAGATAATGGGCTAGATTAATCTTTTTTAATTTTAATGTGTAAACTGAAATGCCTGAATTAGAGAATAATTGCTCTTCTTCCCTATATAGTCAATAAACAGAGATGGCCACTTATAAAAGGTAGCTAAACTGATCTGAATTAATTTCTGGTATTCTGCACTAAGACAACTAATTTCTAACATTAAGGATATGAAGTTAGACTTCTTTCATGTTTTTAAGAGATAAAAGATCATAGAAAGAAAGCGTATTTCTGAACAGATATTAAATACTTGTAGCAATGGCAGATATGAAAAAATATCTTCTGTCCTAAGGTAATGTATGCACTATACCTACAAAACTATTCTAAAAGCAATGAAAGCTTTGACCGAGGTGAAATGTACAGTTTTGAGTGTTGGATCAGTGAGAAACACCCAGACTCCGGGTAGACTATGAATGTCATCTACTGATGACTGCTACATCAGGCCGTCTCCTTATCTTGGCTGTGGGATGGCTCAGCAATCAGGCACATGTTAGGGAAAATGCTCCTGCTATGGCGTGCCAGGAAATGCTCCTGCCATGGCGTGCCAGGAAAAGATCCTTGACCCCTCAGCAGCTTCCTGACTTTGAGTGTCTCTAGGAATAACAGCAAGTGATGATCTGCATTATTTGCTCCTGAGCATACTCAAGAACTTTATCCTTACACCCAGCACCTCCAGTTAGGTGCCATGTGTCTAGCCTGTCACTAAAAGAGGTTCACACAGTCAATATTTAATAGAGCACTTTGGGGACTAGGATAGTGAATCTGTTCTGTTTGATAAATGTTGCTTTTTTTACCCCAAAGTAATGTTTAAATTTGTAGCCACTGTCAACAAGGTCATAGAATTTGTGTAGAGACTAACAGCATAATCACTAGAATAAACCACCAGACTTTCCACTCAGCTACTGTGGAAAATGCTTACCTGAACCAAAAGTTCAGCTGATTAGGAAAATGTAGAACAGCCTTTCAGCTCTATGCAGCACAGCAAAAGATGGCATCTGCCAACTAAAGGCAGCCCTCCAGACCCACTGGTTTAATTCTTAAAGCCTATTTCGCACTGCTGGCAAGATGTTCAAAGTAGTTCTACTTTCTCCAGATATTGCATGTCTTACTTTTCTTACTACTGCAGTGGGTGACACTTCACCACAGGTCCTCATCCTCAGGAACCTCTTCTGCTTTCATCCATGCTACTGGGAATTCAGCTGTTGTGCAACATGTTGCAATGGTGATGAAGTTTTTGTGGAATATTTGTAATAGGTTTGTTGTTAAAAGTAATTAATTTTATTAAGTAACTATTATTTTCCCAAAGTGTGCTTCTACATGACCACTTCTTATGATCAGAAGTAATAAAAACAATAACACTGGATCACAACAAGCAACTGAGCCTGTTTTCCCTTTCTTCTAGTGCCAGACATGTATAAGGACTACTTAGCTCATAATGTAGAATAATTTCCAGTTTCAGTGCAGCACTAACATTATAACAAACACATAATAAAATAACTCATTAACTTCATTTCAAAAAGTCATTAGAGGCTAGAACAATGTTTCTTAAGCATTGGCCTAGCCTTTCCTAAGAGGAATGCAATAAAAAGGCAGTGAAACCTTTGAAACTATGACAAATTCAGCTTTGAAATTAGATGCAGTTTTCTAGTAATGAGGTTAAAACAATACTGGTACAGCTTGACAAGGAGAGCTGGAGGATATGACAGTGCTTCAAGTCGGAAAGCAAAATTAAATATCTTTAAAAATTAAATGTTTTATCAACTTACTAATAGAAATTCTGTAGAGGATCTGAGTAAATGTGTGTGTGTGCCTGTGTTGGAACAGAGTAATACTAGAATGTCTTTGAAATAATTTTGGGTTGCATTAATCCTTATGGGTATTTTTTTCCCTTTTTTTTTTAACCCTTTGAGGGTTCGTTGAGAGCATAACAAACTCGGTTGCTCTCTTCCGCAGGGCTGATGAGAAGTTTCTTAGTGTGAAATCAAATTATCAGGCTAGATGTGTTCATGAATCTTTCTGGCTTTACTGTGTTACAACCAGATGAGCAAGACAGAAGAACAACCACATTGTTTGTTCATGTCCAGCTTCTCTTTCAAGCAATAGCATCTAGTCCTTTTAACCCCCCAAGATGGCAAGCTCAAACCTCCTCATAGAATAGTTTACAGGTTACCTCCTATCTATAGAAATACAATACTCTTTCTTCTAACTGATGATAATTTTTGCCTTAAATGGCTAAGAAAAATTCTACACTGAACTTCAAGATCTTAGGAAAAAAAACAGTTGTAAGGGGTTTTACGTATTTATTTCTCACTGCTTAATTCCAACATTAGGTAGCAAGTATATTGTTGGAAAAGCTCACTGTCTTCTTGAGACTTCCAGACTTTACTTTTCTTTGATTATACTTTCCAGTCAGACCTCTTCAAAATGTGTACTGCCCAGTGTGTATGGGGATCTCTTCAGTTTTTACTTAGAATGGTCAAATACACTTGGAGACAACAAAAGATTGAACTGACACACCACACACTACACATTTGGAATAAATGAAACCTCCCTGCACATTCAAAAGATTGTTATAGCGAATAACATCACAAAAACTATATGGGAGAATTTAAATTGCTACCATGGATAGAAGTATTCATTTAACTTTTTGGAAAAAAAAAATCAGAATGTGTATAAAACACCTTCAGAAATGATCCAGGAAACTAAACTTGTTGCTGTGCTGGAATGAAAAGTCATGTACTTATTAAGGTTACAAACTTCTGCAATGAAATTAATTTCCTCCCACAACTTAAGTCCATGGTTTCTCTATATATGATAATTACCTGTGTTAGAAATAGCGATGAGATAACCTGTTTCCTTGCATACATTCTCTGCTCCCCAGGTGCCAACTATTTTTTCTTTCAGACTTGACCATCTGACTAGTAGCAGTAGGTTAAATTCAAAGCAATCTTACCCAATATGAACTTAATGATTGTTGCCTGTATCATACCTAAACAATTCTTCATGTGCTAAAACAGGTAGTGTGTTTTGTTTCTCTGTCTATCAGTTGATGATGTAAAAGGTCTTACTACTATTTACAAACACTGATCATTTTTGGAGCCACCGCAAAAAAGTAGGCATGAACCTGTGTGTTGAGAACCTGGTTTCTATTTGCAAAAATTAATAGTTATGTAAGAATAATTATGTCAGTTTCTTGACATTGGAGGCAAGCTGGCTGATCTGGAGAGGACACATATCTTATCAAATAATTAATAAATATATTTCATATGAATGTGAGCACATGAATATAGGTACCCATGAGTGAACCTCTTTCTGTTCCAAAATTAAAAATGCACTTGTCAGCTCTATAGCTGTCTTTGTTTATATTGCTGCTAGCAGTTTAGTGAGAGAAATTTCTTAATTGTAGTGTAACTAAATGTCAATCCTAAACTGACTGAAAATAAAGTGTGAAAAATAAATATCTCTTCTGTCAAGAAGTATAAAATGTGCATATACTGTTCAGTGTTAAGACTGTGGGAGGCAGTTTATTGAGCTCTGTACAGCACCGTGACTGGTAATTGCTTTGCTCCATGGACTGCTTTTATAAGTAGGTTTTTCTCTATCAAGTGCAGTAGTGTGAAAATGCTGATAAAACTGAAGAACATATCCTGCAATTTTGGCTTTTATTCAGCATGGCGAACTGTGTTATGTACTAGGGCCTCTTTCAGTAGTGGTTTTAGTTTACTTCATTGGGTTTATTAGCCTTAATGTTGGGAATTCAAGTAGGAAGGCTTTATCTAGTAATTTGTTAAATACTCCACCAGAGTTGATCTTGGTTGAGATTTTTGTGTAGTTGTGTGTGTTGGGGAAGTGAGGGCATTGTGTAGTTTTTTAATTATTTTAACTTAGCACCACTACAATTAATATAGCTTATGAGCTCAGGGGTTAAATAGTGCACGTATCGATGACGTCCACTGGAGTGCGAGCCCTGTGATGAGTGCACTGTGGTCTGTGTTTCTCGTGTTTGCCCTTAATACAGTGTGCAACTGTGAAAAGGAGTGTTTTAGTCACAGCACCATAGGTCGTGTCAATTTAGCTCAGTGCAAAGCTGTAGGTGGTTTGCTATGGCTCACCACACAGCCATTAACAGTATCATCTTTGCTCTGCACAGAATTGCAAGTGATAGTATTTAAACTCCAATAACACTGTGAATGATAGCATTCTCATCTTGTCCAGGAAGAAATGTGAAGGCAGACATTCTGACTGAGCCTGCAATTTAAGCGAGTCAGATAGGAATGTAATATATAGTCTTACCATTTGGAAGAGGATGCAGCATCATTGAAATCTAACATTGATTTTTAAAAGTGATTAAAAAAGGACAATGGATCACAGAGTCATCAGATTTCAGAAGAAAAAGATGAGTATATTCATAAATATCTCCTGACATGAGCACTACTGTAACTTAGCAGTTCTGAATCCCTCTCTGGAGACACTGCTTTTCTCTAAGGCCTTTGGAAACTACTCTTAAATGAGGTGCTTGATCTAGATGACTAAAACAAGTGGTGTAAATATCCTTCTCTAACTCTCCAACTGTTGTTCATTTGCCATTGAAGCGCTAACCTGTTCAAAACGTTAAAAGTTGAAAAAATCTCGAGTTATTTTAGAATGCCAGATACACAACTATAGAAATTAGAATGAAAATATGGTGAAACGGTAGAGTATACCATGAGTTCCTTTTGCCTCATAGTTAATTTGTACTAAGATATTATAAAGCGAGGTTTGTAATTATCTGTTCTAAATATACTTATGCCACAGATGCACAGGAGATGTGAAATTATTACATCTGCAAGTACATAAACCCACCTCAATGCTGTGTGCCTGTACTCTGATTTGATGACCTTACTCACCTGGGCCTACAGGAAACATTACATTTCTGTAGGATTTACGTTTGTGGCTTTAGTTTGCTTTACATAATAAAGTAGAACAATTAAATTTTGTCTAACATAAATATTGTTCAAAGTATCATATTTTGCTTTTTGTAGTATATTTCATCTTCATTGGATTGTTGTTTAGTGCTCATTTTATATAGAATTTGTGTTTCCCATTTGCCTGACAGTTCTCAACACTTCTTAATAGCTAATCTGCTGTGTTCCATTTATCACTTTAATGGATTTAACACTCATAACTAAGGTTAAATAATTGATAGTTAAAACTGTGAGTGTGAGAATAAAGCTAAACTGAATATTGGAGAAAACATCATTTAATGATCATTTGTCATATTCCTTCACTGAAGTGAAAGCTTGGAAAACTTAAAAAACTCTCTGGTACTAAAAAGGAAAAGGGGAACAAAAATTTAGTTTGTCATATTTTTTCCTTTTGTGTCTGTACTAGATTTCTGTGGCATTTACAAATCAATAATCCTAATTATTTTACATAATACAGAAAAGTTTTAAATTAGCAGTGCCGTTATTCAATAAAACATTGGCATGCTGCAGAATTTTAGAATATATTGATTTCACTCTAATTTGTGATATGTAGAGACACCAGACAAGGCACTGTGAATGAAGTATAATAACACCTCTATTTTAACATATCAAGAATGTAAAAACTTGACAAGTGAACTCAGTTGTAAATTGGTAGTCCAGTAAAACTTCACCAAAGAGAATGGTGATCATGTGACTCATTAGTGAAAACTGGATTTTATTACATCTTAGTGTCTTAGAACTATAAAAAACACCTGTATGTGCAGAAATACCAAAAGTTAATGAAGTATTTTTATCCACTAGATATGAAGTGAAATAAGTGACTTAGAACCAACTGGCTTGACCAGTAATAGCACCAGTATTTTTTTTCTTAATTAGTTCCTGTTGCTATTTGTGTTTCAAAACTTCAGTTGTAGAAGTTTTCAAGCTTTGTGGGAAGACATTGAGTACTGATAATCTAAAACACAAATTCACTTCTGTTACATGAGAGCTCAGATATTTAGATATAAAACAACATAGTTATAAATGTTATAACATTCCCTCTTGAACATTCTAAATATATAGAATGGTGGATAAGGGAAGAGCAAGAGACGTCATCTATCTGGACTTGTGCAAAGCTTTTGACACTGTCCCGCGTGACATACTGGTCACAAAACTGGAGAAATGTGGATCTGATGGATGGACCACTCACTGGACAAATAATTGGCTGGATGGTTGCACTCAGAGAGTCGCGGTTAATGGCTCAATGTCCAAATGGGGACGAGTGATGAGTGGTGTCCCCCAGCGATTGGTTCTGGGACTGGTAGTGTTTAACATC